>NW_007253504.1:1098352-1103685 GCF_000164805.1 Carlito syrichta
CCACTGCACTCCAGTCTGGGCGACAGAGTGAGACTCCAACTCAAAAAAAATAAAAAATATGAAAATAAAAACAAAAGAAAACACTCTGTGAACATGCTAAAACCACCAAATTACACACCTTAAAATGGCAAATTTTATGGTATATGAATTATATCTCAATGAATATAAAACAAAAACACTGTGGCTATAATTAAATAATTACTTGTGTAATTACTCTTTGATGATTGTTTCCCACACTGCATGGTAAGCTCTTTGGAAGAAGAGTGTCCTATTTTATTCAAATCTATATCTCAAGTGCCTAACACATACTTGAACTTACTGGTTCTGGACAACCTCCACGGCATCCCATAATTCTGTTCTTCTGAGAATATATCTCCCAAAGGCCCTCAACTAGAGATAGAAGAAATTCTACCTAAAGAATAAGGAACCCTCAGGATTGACCCTGTATATGTGAAATGCTAAATGTCAAGTGTAGTAAAACTTTCCATGATTTAGCATGGCTGTTTTAAGAAAATAAGGAGTCATTGGTCTTCTTACTGTGTATTATTTGACTTGAAAAGTAAAGGGCTTGCATTTTCAGACACGTTGCAGGATGATCTGATGGGGTCCAAGCAGAAGTTACAAAGATCCAAGTTTGGTTTCTGACTATGCCCAAGTTTTGCTTTGTCTTCCTCTTCTCTGAAGATGAGGGAATTGATGTAACCGGTCTCCTTTATGAGGTGCTATGAAGGAACCTAGGTAGCTATGAGGAACACCTGCTTTGGACCTGAGCTATCTCCTACTAAGTGCCTAAGCTTTTAAGGATTTGTCTAGGCTGGGCTTGATGACTTAGCCTGTAATTTCAGCACTTTGGGAGGACGAGACAAGTGGATTGCCTGAGCCCGCAGGTTCGAGCCCAGCCCGGGCAACTTGGCGAGATTTCATCTCTACAATAAATCAAAAATTAGCTGGATGTGGTAGTGTGCACCTATAGTTCCGGCTACTTGGAAGACTGAGGTGGAAGAATCGCCGGAGCCCACCAGGTCGATGCTGGGGTGGCCATGAGTGTGCTACTGCACTCCAGCCTGGGCAATGAAGTGAGACGCCAACTCAGAAAAGAAAAAAGAACTTGTCTGGTTGGTGGCCAGTCAGCCATCTGTACAGGTGTCTTCCTTCCCCTGGACAACACCGATTTCCTCAGAAGACAGTAGCATTACCAAGAGATCTGTAAAAGAATAACTTAGCATCAGTGTTATTCACAGAGTTTTGTGCCAACCCTCTTTTTTTTTTGAGTTGGAGTCTCACTCTGTCGCCCAGGCTGGAGGGCAGTGGCACGCTCCCGGCCACCACAGCCTCGACCTGCTGGGCTCCGGCGATCCTTCCGCCTCAGCCTTCCAAGTAGCCGGAACTACAGGCGCACACTACCACGCCCGGCTAATTTTTTGATTTATTTTAGAGATATGGTCTTGCCAAGTTGCCCAGACGTGTCTCGAACCCATGGGCTCAGGCAATCCACTCACCTCAGCCTCCCAAAGGTGTGGGATTACAGGCTGAGCCACCAAGCCCGGCTGTGTGTCAACCCTCTTAAGGCATCAGTATCAAACATGCAATTTACCATTGTAGATAAATTCAAGATTGTGACCACCGTAATAATGATAATGTATTCCATTTATATATTTATGTTTTGTTTTGTTTTTTAGTTGGGGGGGTCTTACTCTGTCACCCAGGCTGGAATGCACTGTCACAATCATGGCTCTCCACAGCCTTGACCTCTTGGGTTCAGGCAATCCTTCTGCCTCAGACTTCAAGTAGCTGGGACAACAGGCACGCGTCACTATGCCTGGCTAATTTTTTTGTAGAGAGGAGGTCTCACTGTTTTGCCCAGTGAGTCTTGTCCTTCCAAAGTGGTAGGATTACAGGCGTGAGCTACCGTGTCCAGCCCCATTTATATACTCTTATATAAATTGCAACGCACTTTCATATTCCTTAGCTCACTAATTCTCATGTGTACCTTGTGACAATATTCCCATAGTTCAGGTGAAAAACCTAAAACTCAGAGAAGCAACTTGCCCATGATAGCAAAAGTGACTCTTTTATCTTCTATTCTTTTTTCCTCCTCTCTTAAAAGCTTGCCTGCTTTCTCCACTGCGTTCTGTAATTTTTTTGCCAATGATTTGCTAATGACTTGTCAGTTCCATTTGTGTTACTTAGGTAAAACACCTGCTAGTATAATTGCTGACATTGAAAAGAATGTCATGAATACATCTGACAGTTAATTTTATTCACGAGTTCCCTTCTGCTTCATAGATTCCTATGAGTTTGGGGGGTTTTTTTGGTGTTTTTTTTTTTTTGCTAGGCAGCTGGTGATCTTCCAAACGGCTGAGATATCCTTGGGCTGTGATCGGTGACGGAGCCCCAGGGAATCCTCCATCCCTTCCCCCTCAGAGCACAAGATGGCTGTGCAGAGTTTCTAGATATGAGTGGCAAGCCTGCAAGTGACTTGCTTTGGACCACTCACGTGCGTCATCCTCTTCTCTTTTTAAAGGTATATGACCGATGGTGGACTTGGCCTCTATACCCGTCGCCTGAATCGGCTCCCTGATGGGATGGCTGTGGTGCGGGAGACCCTGCAACGAAATACCTCCCTGGGCCTCGGAGATGCTGACAGGTAAGCCTTCTTCACTTGGGATTGGCAAGATACAGAGGTGATCCCAGAATTGCCTGAGAATGAGGCCGTGATGTTGGTACAAGGTCATGGGGGCTTTGTGCACCACGGAGAGGAGAGGAGGCCTAGAAGCTGTGCCTGGGTTGGAGCTGCCTTGGACCTGAGCTACCACTCATTGTCCGTTGTCTGTCATGTTGGCATTGTGATCATGAATGTTGAAGAAGGAAGAGGAGAGGACATCAGAGGCATTCAGTTCAGACATGATGATCCTGGAAGTGGCCCTGAGGGAAAGTTTCTGTCAATTTTTCTGTAAGGTGCTTCTCACATGGGATGGCTCCAGTGAGAACTTTCCCTTCTGCCCCTTACTTGAACTCACTGGCTTTGAGCTGACTCCACGGCGCCCCATAATTCTGTTCTCCTGAGACCTTTTGGGCTATCCCCAAAAGGTCCCCAGCTAGAGACGGTAGGAGAAGGCTGCCTAGGGTTGTCAAGTCTTGCTTCTGTGTAGGCGGGCGCTTCTGACAGCAAGCACACAGGGAGTGCAGGCTTGGGAAGTTGTGTTGTGTTGATTGTTGCTACTGCACCTTTGCCAGCTTGGCAGCCCCTCGGGATCTGCTTTACTTCCTCGCTTGTTAGCCAGCTTTCTAGGTATCGCAGAAGGGAACTCTCCCAGCCATGGCTGTAGCCTGTTAACAGAGGCAAGGCACAAGGATGTGGGTCTATACACCACATGCTGAGTGATTGAGATAGGAGAGTGATCAGGCATCACTGCCGCAGCTGTCAGAGAAGAAAAGAGCTTCAGAAACACCACGCTGAAGAAAGAGGACCATTTGTCTCCAAGTTCTAGTCTTTACCATGACACAATCTGACTCTTTGACCTTGAGTAACTTGTGAAAGGCGGGATTTGGAGTATGTGATTTCCAGGATCCCTTCCAGTAGACATTTCAAATACCCTTTAATGATCTGGCTGTTCAAGGATTTTCTGGCATACGTGACCTCTTTCCACATCTGGGCTGCTGAGACGTAACATGGTATTTAGACGTGAGTGCTTTGAAACAACCGCGCGCTTTTTGGGTGCTAAACCTCTTATGTCGGAAAGCCAAACAGTAGCACAGGAACAGCTTCCTGCTGTTCTCAAGGCGTGCTTTTTGCAACGAGCTAAGTGGCTTCTGTAATGCTCTGACTTCAGAGAAATAGGACAGCACAATAAAGAGACAGATACTAAAATCACACCAAGAGCTGGAATTTGCTGAAGAATAATCTTCACGTTCTCTCAGGGAAGGCTGGGAAACACGACATTAGTTGTTAGGACCTTGGGATCTGGCCCAGTCTCTTCCACCAATTCGAATGTATCCTCCTCAGAGTCCCCCCCCACCCGCAGTGTCCTAGCTTGTGATTTATATCAGGGATGACAAAAGGCTTTCTGCTGGAGTTCTAGCTCAAGTGAGCTTTTTTCCTGTAATCAATAAAGAAAACTATTGATGTGAAAATTTCACAGAAACATGAAACAATAGAGAACTGCTCTTTCTAAGGAGAAACTAAACTCTTTGAAACTCAAATCTTTATAGTAATGTGAGGGACAAAATTGCTGCAATAACCCCCCCCCCAGTAGATTTCACAATTTGCCAGATTATTTTGCTTATTTGTGTTCTCCTGTAAACATGTAGTTGGTTAGTAAGTCTGTTGACATAAAATGAAGGCCTTACAAGGTACATTTCCCCTGGAGCCAAAGGCAGTTTAATTTAATGCTTCATTGCTGGGTTCATGGAATTCTTACAGCTGAGCTTGTTTCTGCTTTTGGAGATGGAGGATTTCAGGGTGGAGTTGGAAAGATAGGTAGGTTTATTATGTGGTTTTAGTTCAGCCTGTTTGGTTAACCAAATGGACAACGATGTCTTGTGGTTCTCCCTAGACTGGAATGCTCAGATGTGATCATTTATTTAAGACCGAATGGGTAACAGATGAAGCTGTACAGAAAAACTCAGGTAGCTTTTCAAAGAAACAGGAGTTAATAATGATTACAGGGCCCTTCGGGTCCTCTCCCACTGTGGGAGATTTTCTGTCCTCTCAATAAACCCTGGTTTCTAAAAAAAAATAAATCACTTAATAATAATAATGACTACACATTTCTTCCTGTTTCATCTAAGTTTTGACATATAGGTAGGGAGCTATTTTGCATTGTTTTAGAATATGATGAATTTCTTTAATCTGCAAAGTTACTGTGAACAGACCACAACTATGCTTTGTCTTTAGGTAAGTTGAATTAGTAGATTTGTTTCTATAAAATTCTTCATGTAAATCTCAAATCCAGCTTTGTATGGTTGCAAAAACTATATTCTAAATGAGTGTTTCCCAAAGTGGGAGGCTCGTATGAGTCATATAGAAAGTCATTTTGGGCCAGGCTCGGTGGCTCAGCCTGTAATTCCGCACTTTGGGAGGCCGAGGTGAGTAGATTGCCTGATCCCACGGGTTCGAGACCCGCCTGGGCAACTTGGCGAGACCTTGTCTCTACAATAAATCAAAAAAATTAGCCAGGGGTGGTACCGCACCTGTAGTTCCAGCTACTTGGAAGGCTGAGGCAGAAGGATCACCGGAGCCCATCAGGTCGAGGCTGCGGTGACTGGGAGCGGCCACTGCACTCCAGTCTGAGTGACAAAGTGAGACTCCGACTCAAAAAAAAAAAAAAAAA
>NW_007253504.1:1103825-1108416 GCF_000164805.1 Carlito syrichta
GAGGTCTCACCAAGTTGCCCAGGCAGGTCTCGAACCCGCAGGCTCAGGCAATCCTCTCGCCTCGGCCTCCCAAAGTGCTGGGATTACAGGCTGAGCCACCGAGCCCTGCCAGAAATGTGTCCTTTAAACAATAAATTAGATAAGCGACCAGAATTCTTTTCTTTTAACCTGAAAATCGAAGGTCCCAGAGCTGAGGCATTTCCAGGAATTTCTGTATAAAGACAGCCCGATTCTTATGGATTAAACATAAGCAATAAACTACAAGGGTTATATGAAGGAAATAGTAGAAAGTTCTGAGAGATGAGACCCTAACAAAGGGAAAACGAACATCACAAGAAAAACACATCACTGTGTAAGAAAACCAGTAACCTCAGCAGTGCAACTTGGGAGAACAGTGATTTGAGGGTAAGACCTTAAAGGACACTGGCCTCCCAGACGGACCTGGGCCATTTGCAACAGGATGTGGCTGGGATATCTTCAGGGTTATTAAAAGCAACTGATAGGAGTATGTACCTTCAGAGCCTGGGAGATAGAGACCATGTCAGCTGTGAGTCTGGTTTGTCACCAGCCGGCCTCTGAGAAATAATAAACGAAGATAGAACGTTCAAAATGCCGAGTGTGCCCTTGATCTCCTGTCACTCTGCAGGGCTGCCACCCCTGGGCTTCAGGTTTTTCCTGATAGTGATCAGTGGCTACTTCCAGTGAACTAGAGACAGCCGACTGAGAAGGGAGGATCAAAAGGGACAAATGGAGGTGGCTTATGACACATCATGGGCCCCAGATAATGGACAGATCAAGGGAGCTATGGTATGGACATCTCTGAACTGGCAGCCTGGGAGGCAAAATAAATATGACAAGAGTGGCAAGCCTAGGCCAACAGTCAGATGGCTGCCTGAACTCCCGCTGGTTCCTCCACGCACCGCTGGCCCCTCAGATCACCTCAGAAGTTCCTGAACTCTGGCAAGTTGAGTGCTTTGAAAGCATGAAGCTTGGCTCTGGGAAAGTTTCCACTTCTAAGTCCCTCTCTCAGTGGCAGCAGAGTCCCACTGTGCTCCTCGTCCGCTCTCATATCCATCTCATGCTTTAGCACACTTGAGGTGAGGCAGTCAGATACTCCTCCTGCATGACCTCTCAGGGTCACGGAAGTGTCATTGAGAGCATCAGGAGGACAAAAATCAACTTTGGTGTGACATTAGAGCATGGGGGGACTTTGGAACTACTTGGTCACTTTGTTCTAACCCATGAGAACACTCAATGGACTTCAGTTAGACAATCATGCCATATTGCTTCAAACTTTTCCAAGATGAAAAAGACAAATGCTATATGGTAAACAGTCGGCCTGAGACTTGAACGGGTGTGGTGGCTCATGCCTGTAATCCCAGCGCTTTGGGAGGCCAAGGCAAGAGTATCCTTTAAGGCCAGAAGTTTGAGACTAACCTAGACAACATAGCAAGACTTAAACTCTACCAAAAAAGAAATTAAAAATTAGCTGGGCATTGTAGTCGTGCTACTTGAGAGGCTAAGACAGGAGGATCACTTGAGCCCAGGAGTTTGAGGCTACATGAGCTGTGATTGCGCCACTGCACTCCATCCTGGGTGACAGAGTTAGACCCTGTCTTGAAAAAAGAAAATTGCTCTCCAACTTTGTGCTAGGAGCCAAGAAACCAAGCAGAGAGACTTTTTTTTCTTTCTTTCTTGTTACAAGTTTTTCATTGTCCTTCAAATTACAGATGCTTTAGGTATTGAGGTTGCTGTTTCAGTTAAGGATTAAGAGTCGCTGTACAGACTTCTCAGGCTGCATTTGGGGCCTGGCTTTGGCTCTCAGAGCTGTCCCAGTTTCAGCTTGAATTGGGAGGCCTGTCTCGGGGGGCGGGGGGGGAGTCCCATGGGGTGAGGATGTAACTATGCAACCTGGTATTTGAGCAGCCTGCCAAGCTGAGCTCTCCTTCCTCGCTGGGAGTGTCACAAGAACTCCAAGAGCCCAGGGCACCGCTTGGCTTTGTGTTCCTGGGGAACAAAGTGGCCCTGCTGGCACTGAGCAGTGCATTCACAGATTCAGGCCTGACCTGGAGGGAAGAGTGGAATCCAGGCCAGAGGTCCCCAGCCAGCAGATGGACTTGCGGGGAGCCCTTGCCAGGGTAGGCCCCCCACTCCAGTTCGTTCTTTTTTTTTTTTGAGTCAGAGTCTCACTCCGTCATCTAGGCTGGAGTGCAGTGGCACACTCACAGCCACCCCAGTGTCGACCTGCTGGACTTTGGCAATCCTTTCGCCTCAACCTTCCGAGTAGCCGGAGCTACAGGCGTGCACCATCACACCCGGCTAATTTTTTTTTTTTAATTGTTGAGACGAGGTCTTGCCAAGTTGCCCAGGCTGGTCTTGAACCCACAGACTCAGGCAATCCACTCGCCTCGGCCTTCCAAAGTGCTGGGATTCAGGTTGAGCCACCAAGCCGGCTACACACCAGTTATTTCTTAGGCGTGGTCCCTGCTGGGAGCCAGAAAAGAGAAGGAACAAACACAGAAAGAGACTGCTCCCCTTGTTCTCCATTCCAAGCCTGTGGGAGGTGTAATCATCACCCCCAAAGACATTCACGTCCTAATCTTCAGAACCTGCGGATACGTTTGTTACATGGCAGGGGGAATGAAGGTTGCTTATCAGCTGACATTTAGACAGTGAGGTGACCCTGGTGTATTCAGGTAGGTCCAGTGTCATCATAAGGTTCTCAGAAGTAGAAGAGGGAGGCAGAAAAAGAGGTCAGAGTGATGTAACATGGAAGGACTTAGCCTGCCATGGCTGACTTTGAAGATGGGGGAAGGAGGCTGAAGCCAAAGGATGCAGGTGGCCTCTAGAAAAGGAAAGACGGAGGACCAGATGCTCCCTAGAGCCTCCAGAGATGAATGCAGCCTGTCAACACCCATGATTTTAGTCTGCGAGACCCATGCCAGACTTCTGACTCACAGAACTATGAGATAATACATTTTTGTCTTTAGCCACTACGTTTATAGTCATCTGTTATGGCAGCGATAGATAATGAATACAAACTTATGTCAGAACATAATATAACAGTAATAGTTGCCATTTCCTGATGGATTGCCTTATGCCAGGAACTGTGCCAAGCACCTTACAAATATGATCTCATTGACACCTGACCTTGACCCTTTGAGAGGAGATCTTATGCTAGTTTCATAGACTCAAGCAGTAGAGCTCAGAGAGGGCCAGCAAACTTGTCCAGGGTTACACACCTAACATATGTCCCAGCTGGGATTCAAACCCAAGCTGCCTGATCACCCCCAAATTCTCTAACCTCCCAACATACAGCCTCTTTAAGGGGGCTCTCCTTGTAGAGGTTATTCCATTCATAAGGACTCTGAGGCCTTATCCTGGTGTCTTCTCTTCAAATGAATCTTTAGTCACTAAAAACGCAAGCAAGTCCCAAACAGCTGAAAAGGTGAACTCGGTTCTTGAAAGACAGTGCAAAACAATTTACATTAAGAGGAAAAAGGGAATATTTCTTGACTCATCTTCCCTCTCTCCAGACTCATTGCACATGGACGGTAGAGGTGGGTTTGCCTCACCCCTTTTCCCGTTGGTGACCCCAGAGCTCAAGGAAAAGGGCCTTTTTTTACACAAAGCTGAGTCAGTTTACTTCAGTTCTCCTTGAAAGTTCAGAGGGGCTGCCTACTTGTGAGTTCAAACCTACTACAATGTTGTGTTGTCAGCTGGGGAAGTAGTCCACAATTTCAAGATCATAGGCCAGGGGTAGTGCTTCTCCTGAGTGACTCAGGAAATCCGGGGCCACTAGAATCTGCAGAGATCCTGCGATCATCAAGAACTTTCTCTTTCTTGGTCTTGGCTAACCACTGTGTGACCCTGAGGCAAATATTGGAAGGTTTTCTATCCAGAGCTTGGGGATCTGCAGGGCCTCCAGAGGCTGGACCATGGTTCAAGGAGAGTTTCCCCCTGAAAACCTCCCTCCTGTGCCCCCCGCCCTTTTGCCTCTGTGCCTGTTTGTAATCTTCTCACCATCATCAAGTCAAGCAAGAGGATCCTTCCTCTTTGGCTCCAATCCTACTCCACACCAGCTTTAGTTGCCAGTATTTGAACTTGCTTCTCTACATTCATGCAGGGTCAGTGAGAGAATATAGCCTTGTGCTGCCTGGTCTAATAGCCACCAGTGAAATGTGGCTATTTCAGGGTAAAGTCAATGAAAATTAACTACAGTTCAAAGTTCGGTTCCTTAGTCATACTAGTCACATCTCAAGTGTTCAAAACTCCCATGTGGCCAGTGACTCCCTGTTTGGACAGTGCAGACACAGAACGGGTCTAGTGTTGCAACGAAGTCTTTAGGGTGCATCTCAGTTATATTGCAAAGGCAGCTGTAAAGAGAAGATGAGGGTTTGTGCCCCGATTCCAGTCCTCACTCTTAGGCATGTCACTTGCCTCCCCTGGGTTTCAGTCTTATCTCTAAAATGAAGGCTGCTGTCATGTCCATCTCACAGGACTGTTGTGAGGACCCCAGGAGGTGAATGAAGGTGTTGAGAGTGTTTTGCAAAGTACCCAGGACAAACATACTAATTAGTCTTTTTTTTTT
>NW_007253504.1:1108537-1139541 GCF_000164805.1 Carlito syrichta
TTTTTGATTTATTGTAGAGATGAGGTCTTGCCTGCCCAGGCGGGTCTCGAACCCACGGGCTCAGGCAATCCACTCACCTCAGCCTCCCAAAGTCGCGGGATCACAGGCTGAGCCACCGAGCCCAGCTACACTAATTATTCTTAGAGCCTGCAAGCCACTGGGACAATCTGGACTCTACCCCTCTGCAACTCACTTTTCTTTATATTTAATTAAGTAAGCTCTCTTCCTTCTATAGCAGCTTATAATAACCATATATAATAAATGAGCGGTGATAAATTAAAGGAATACAGCATTAGGACCAGGGGAAATGTAAGTTAGAACGTGCAAAAGGAGGAAATGGAGAACATAGATTGATAAACCATAAGGTCCTATATGGTTGCATTTTTTTTTTTTTTTTTTTGAGTCGGAGTTTCTCTCACTCTGTCCCCCAGGCTGAAGTGCAGTGGCATATTCATGGCCACCGCAGCCTTGACCTCCTGGGCTCAGAGGATCCTTCCGCTTCAGCATTCCAAGTTGCTGGAACCGTAGGCATGCGCCACCACACCCAGCTAATTTTTTGATTTATCGTAGAGATGAGGTCTCTTCATGTTGCTCAGGCTGGTCTTGAACTCCTGAGCTCAGGCCATCCTCTCACCTCGGCCTCCTAAAGTGCTGGGATTACAGGCAGCTGTGCCCAACCCAAGGTTGCATTTTTTGAATAATTTAGCACTGAGCTTCCTACTGGCTCAAGTGAAAATGAACTTTGCCTTGCTTTTCTCCACTTCCTTCCTCACTTCTCCCATATGGTTTTGTTTTCATCTTCTCTTGCTGGAATCAGTCAGTTGCAACCCACCATTCCCTCCTTTACTCCCTCCCTCCCTCTCTTTCTCTCTCATCCTCTCCCTCTCTCCTTCCTTCTCCTCCCCTCTCTCATTCTCCCTCTCTCTCTCACTCCCAGCTCCCTCCCTCTCTTTCTCATATTCCTTGCCTTCTCCTTCTGACTGCCTTACAATTCCCTGTTACCCACGTTAGTGCCCCGAGCATATTTTTAGTCCCGCATTCAAGGGTTATACCTATCCTCTTGGACGAGAAGATCCTCCCGAACAGTGCCCAGTATCGGTGATTTTGATGGTGTTTCCTTTCCTCCTCCTCCTCCTGCTTGTGTGAAACAAAGGAGGAGAGAGTGAAAGTCACTTTCATTTTGAAGCTCATAAAACGAGCCTTGAGGCAAATCCCATTTCCGCAGTAACAGGGTCATAGTGACTGCATTGGCCCTTCCTGAGAGTCTCTTTTCTGCTGGTACCACTGCCTGCTTTTTCAGAAGTGCTGCTTCTGGGGGGATCAGTGGGCAGGGGCCACCTGTGCTGTGCAGGGGGTGGTGCTGACAGGAAGCAAGCCATCTGCACTTTAAGCCACAATGGAATGCTCCCAGGGGGTTGTAAAGAAGAGGGAATCCTCTGCATAGCCTGCATGTGGTGTTTTTACTTGGAAAAAAAAAAGTATGGTGGCCCCATGAAATCCCACTCCCTAATGGTGCCCAACTTTCTAACTTGTTCTTTTGTGTGTGTGTGTGTGTTGGAGTCTCACTCTGTCACCCAGACTGGAGTGCAGTGGCCACTCCCGGCCACCGCAGCCTCGACCTGCTGGGCTCCGGCGATCCTTCCGCCTTAGCCTTCCAAGTAGCTGGAATTACAGGCATGCACTACCACGCCCGGCTGATTTTTTGATTTATTGTAGAGATGAGGTCTCTCTGCCCAGGTGGTCTCGAACCCACTGGCTCAGGCAATCCGCTCACCTCAGCCTCCCAAAGGTGTGGGATTACAGGCTGAGCCACCACCGAGCCCGGCTTCTAACTTGTTCCTTAACGTTGTACCCTGTGGTAGAAGCAAGCTGAGCGTGGGGAAGAGCATAATCACACCCTCTAAACACATTTTCTATAAGAGGTGCCTCTTCAACTGTTGTTTAAGGGTGATTTGTGGACTTAATGGTTGTTTGGAGTACACGTGAAAAGCTGTCTAGCAATGTGAAAGCAAGAACGAGAAGCCAGAGACAACAGCCAAGTGGGGGACACCTTTCTCTGCGCTTACTCCCCCAGCAACCCAAATCGTGGGACCCAACTCCCAAGTCAGAATCTGACCGTATCTGTATCTTGCAACAGAAAATAACTTCATATGTTTTAATCCAGGTTCCTGAGAAGTCTCTGTACGAGTCAGCATAGGCTAGGCTATAACAACTCCCCCCAAAAGCCCCCCCTCACTCTTTGGTCATTGCAAGTCAGTGGGAGGCTACATTGTACATCAGCCTCATCCAGGACCCTGGGTGCCAGAGGAATGACCATTTTTTACAGCATTGGAAGTCCTTGTGGCAAGGAGAAAGACAGTGTGGTCAGTCGTATACTGTTTCTTAAAGCCTGGAAATAACCCATGTAACTTTCACTCACTTGTCATTAGCCAAAGGAAGTCACATGGTTGCACTTATTCAAAGGTGATGGGAAGTGTGATTCTACCCTGTGCCTGCAAGAACAGAAACGCTGTGTTGAACTGCAGTAATGACGGTCACTCTTTATCACCTCCAAGGGACTGCTTGATCCTCATGTGCTTCCTCTCCCTCCATTGTTGAACCAACTCTGTACTGTTGTTGAACCAACTCTGTACCACCTGTTTATCGTGTGCTCATCAGGTGCCAGGCACTGTGTCATCCAACCTGAGCACACGCCCTCTAGTTGCTCCCCTGGGTGGGGAGGAACAAGCAAGTGTAATTGTCTTTTTGGTAGATGAAGGAACATGAGAACTGAATGGCTTAAGGAATGGTATCCAGTGCTATGGGGCTATTGTATTTCGATGAAGTCTTTGGACCACATTTTGAATGCGACAGCTTCTGAAAAATGCTGTTGATTGTTTAAATACTGAATGCCTACTATGCACCTACTTGATTCTGGTGATCCAAAGATGAGTAGGACATCATCTCCTGCACCTAGGAAGCATGCAGTCAAGCAGAGGGAAGAGAGACCTAGATTTTAAAAAATAGTAGCGCCATGTGCCAAGTGCTGTGGAAACTTGCCATGTCCCTTGGGAGCAGGGAGGACCAGAAGCGTCCCTGGGGCTACATGGGGCCCTGAATTGGTAACTTGCTATTCTCCTAATAAAATGCAGGTGGAGCCGGGCTCGGTGGTTCAACCTGTAATCCTGCCCCTTGGGAGGCTGAGGTATGTGGATTGCCTGAGCTCGCAGGTTCGAGACCTGCCTGGGTAACTTGGTGAGACCTCATCTCTACAATAAATTTTAAAAAATTATCCGGGCATGGTAGTGCGCACCTGTAGTTCCAGCTACTTGGAAGGCTGAGGTGGAAGGATCGCCAGAGCCCAGCAGGTCGAGGCTTAGGTGACCGGGAGCGGCCACTGCACTCCAGTCTGGGCGACAGAGTGAGACTCCAACTCAAATAAATAAATAAATAAATAAAATGCAGACAGTTTCTTTTCCTGTCGGTGATGATGTGAAAGATTCTATGGAAGCATTACCCAGGTGTCCAGTGGGTCTACTTCTCTCATCCTCCATTTGGGATTTTCATTTTGTTTCCTTCAGTATCCATTATCACGTGTAAAAGGCAGCCTGGCCGTGATTTCTGTTACTGAACTTTAAGATCTGATTAACACAAGCCTTGTGTATCAGGCAGCCCTTACAGGCAGGTGGCGAAGTATCTCTAGTTTCAGTGTCACCTTTATGTGGGTCACACTGGGCAGCGGTGACAGCCAGAGTTGCAGGAAACCAGTGTCTCTATCCAAGGTTACTTTATGTGAAAATGTATTTTCCCAAGGCTGCCTCTCCTGAGCCGGTTCATGTCAAACGGAAGCTTCCAATGCCAAGGCGGTGCTTGTTCAGAATCACCCATTGTAGCCCTGCCGCTTTGCCAGTGAGGAAATTGAGATTAGAGTCCCAACAACTACTCTCTGTCCTCTAGGCTTCAGGAGCAAGGACATCTCTGAGGGTTTGGAAAGTGTGAACTCTAGGTGACTCTGATGAACGCACATGTGCCCGATGGTGGTGATTATGAACACAGCCTGTGCAATTAGGAAAGTCTTTGGATCGTGGCCCTAGGTGCCAAGAGACCTCATCCTAGACCTGGCTGTGCCGCCAGTGAGTGTCGTGGCAAGATGCTTTTCCTCCCTGCACGCCCGTTTGTTCATCTTTGCCATCAGGCAGGCTGATTCTTAGGTCCCCCACACTGCTATGAGTCAGGGTTCTTGTTTATTACTTAAAGGACAGAGTTAACAGAGTGACCCATGGATGTAGCTCATCCCTGCAGGGCGGGTGCTCATGAACTCTTCGTCTCCTATGGTCATTATGGCATGTTTCTCGTGTGATGGCCTTTCAGTGAGGAGGGAGCCCCTCAAGTGTACAGACCCAGCAGGCTGAGCAGCCCCTGCAGCTGCTTTGCTGAAGAGCCTGCATTCTGCATACAGTAGGCCTCTTCACGAGCGGAGAGAGCCTCAAGGTGTCCATCCTCACTGTGCTTCAGAACTAAGCCTGGGCTAAGCCGCGATGCCCTTAGAGACATTTGGGCGAGGGGGGGTGGCTGTTGTCACTACTGGCAGACACAGAAGAATGCCAGGGCCTGAGGGAAGTCCTCTTAAGGGGCAGTTGGGGAAAATAGCTGCGGTGGAGCATGGTGGCACCTCGGACCTTTCTGGTGCTTTAGAGAAAGTCAGCTCTCATACATGGCAATGGATTTTGTTCTAATCAGAGGGCACTAGGAGCCAAGAGACCTTGTCCTAGACCTGACTCTGCCACCAATGAGCATCTCGGACAAGATAATTTACTTCTCTGGACAATGGATTTTGTTCTAACTGTTCACCAAAATTATATTAGGAGATGAAGCTCATGGAATTGTCGTCTGGTTTTCATCGAGATAACAAAATTCCAAGACACTGATAAGCAGCGATTGTATTTATTTTGGTGGGTGTTTTGACTCAGGTTTTAATCAGACTTGGATGTGTATTGTTCCCTAAACCAGCATTCACAGTGGGCGCTGCCTGTCTCAGATAGGTGGGTGGGCAACCAAGGGAATGGGCAGGGTGGGGGTGTTCTAAGGGACTTTCCTATGCTGTGATTTTTTTATTCAGTTGACAGACTTTGCCTGGTACACCAGAGTCCCAGAGGACAAGACAGCATTTGGAATGGGTTTGAAAGTTACATAGAAGGAAACTGATGCTCCAAAGGGTGACATTCCTTCCCCAAAGTGGCAAAATTAGGATTTGAATTAAGGTCCCTTTGACCACAAAACCTTTCCTTTTTTTTTTTTTTTGAGTTGGAGTCTCACTCCATCACCCAGGCTGGAGTGCAGTGGCATGCTCGCGGCCACCCCAGCGTCAACCTGCTGGGCTCCAGAGATCCTTCCACCCCAGCCTTCCAAGTAGCCGGAACTACGGGCACATGCTACCATACCCGGCTAATTGGCTAACGTTTGATTTATTGTAGAGATGAGGTCTTGCCAAGTTGCCCAGGCTGGTCTCGAACCCATAGGCTCAGGCAATCCACTTGCCTCAGCCTCCCAAAGTGCTAGGATTACTCCAGGCTGAGCCACTGAGCCTGGCCAACCTTTGCTTTTAATCATTGTGCTTGCCTGTCTTTGTTCAAAGTCTCAGTTGCCATCTCTTCTGAATGCAAACCTTGTTTAGAGCCTGGGAGTGATCAGTGAGCCTCTCCTCAGTGCCTGGCACCAGCTGAGGTGTTTGCAAAGGTCACCGTATCTGCACTGCTGGCCGTTGTGACAATCTCCTGCCCTGGTGTGGGCAGCTCAGCCTCAGGTCAGGCTCTGCTGTTGCTGAGAGAATTCTATTCCTCCTTCTCTCTCTCTCTTAAGAGGGTCTTAAGGATTCTGGAAGCTGCAGGTGTCACATTTTTCTCTTAAGAACATTTAAGTGTTTTTTATTGCCAGAACCCCCAGCTGATGCTCTAGAGTTGCCCTTGTCACGTCGATTGCACCAGTTGATCTTTGGGATCTGCCTTCATTTGCCTTCTCGCTGGCATGACCTTTGCTGTGTAGACTCCCATAGCTATTTTATGTCTCAGTTGCAGGAAGGGGAAGCCAGCTTTGTGTGCTCAGGCTGCCTCCCCGCCATCCAGTGCATGCTTTGATTTATCTTCCTCATTAATCCGTGGTGCTCAGTACTGTAAAACTGCCTGAAATGAGATCTGAAGAGAAACTCTGACTTGTTGAAGGATGCTGCAAGCTGGTGTGGAGGAGATTAGCTGGGAACTGGGAAAAATGAGGCAGTGGCATGGCTCAGTGGGCTTAGACCCCCCCCCAACTCCAGAATTCTTACCATCACCTCCCTCTGGCTGACCCTGAGATCTGGGGAGAGGAACTCACAATCCTACAGCTTCCCCAGTGGCAAAACAAGGCCTAAAACAATCCTCCTTGCTTATTTGGGTTGTCTGGACACAGCCCATGGGAAGCCCATGTGAGTATGCAGCAGTTGATGCCCCAAAGAAGATGTGCAGAGGAACCACAGGGTATTGTGGTCTGGGTAGGAGTCTGCTGTGTTGCCTCTCACAGGGTGCAGAGATGGAGTCCAGAAAGTGAGCGCAAGAGCCTCTTTGGGTGTCCTAAAATCAGCTGGAAGGTGGCTGAACCCTGTGTGGGGTGGTGCGGGCGTCTCTGGGTACCTTTCTCTGATTTGTGAAAGAGTTCCTGTGGAGAGAAGGGACCCATCTTTCCACTGATGATGGGGTAACAACTCTTGAGAACTCTGGGTACACCCAAGACAGAGGCTCCTTGGGCAGCTCTTAAACTCCACTGTGGGATGCTTGGCCGTTTGGGATCTATGGTTCTAGTCTCTGAATTTTGTCATCAATAATAGCAACTCTCATTTATTAAGCACCTGCTATTCTAGGTATTCTCTAAGGCCATTTATTGAGCACCTGCTACGTTCTAGATATTCTCTTAGCTGCTGTATATGTTAGCGTTAGCCTGCCAGAGGACCCACCGTGACAGGAATTATCCTCACAATGAAGGATAATTCCTTCGTTCTTCACAAATGAAGAATCCTGGATCAGGGGGTGTAAGTAACTAGTTCAGGCTGTGAGTGGCAGAACTTGGAATTCCCACCCAGGTCTGTCTGACTGTGAAGCCATTGCTGTATTCTAGGCCCCGGGCTGCTCTGTCTCTAAAAGGGGAGAGCAGGGCCACTGTTGACTGACCTCTCATTCTTTCTCCTTTCTGTTTCTTTCTCTTTGCTTCTCTCTCCCTCCTGTCTCCTTCCATTTCTCCCTCTCCTGCTCTCCTTTCCTCCCCTTCTCTTTGTCTGTCTCTCTCTCTCTCTCTCTCTCTCTCTCCCTCTCCCTCCTCTTTCTCCCTCCTTTCTCACTCCCTCTTTCTCTCCCTCTGTCTCTCTCCCCCTCTCTCCCTCCTTCCCTAAAGTTCAGCTTCAGTGAATTTTTTTGGAGATTCTTTCAGTGTGTTTGCCCATTTCATAATGGAGGATTAATGAGTGTGCCTACCCACACACCACACTGAGTATTCAGCTGTTTTTGACCCCCATGCCTTCTCCTCCCTGTTCACCTGATCTCACCCTGAGTGACTTTGTTTTTGTTTCTCTGGATGAGAAAAATCCTGAGGGAAACGTTTTGCCAAGTGGAAGGGGTGAAACAAAAAATAACAGAAGTACTAAAAGGCATCAACATTGATGAGTTCAAAAACTATTTGGAGCAGTGGAAAAAGCAGCTTGATAGGTGTGGTCCATCAAACAGAGAGTACTTTGAAGGTAACTGAAGATTAAACATGTAAGAATAAATGTGCGATTTTTTAATAAACAAATTCTGGGGTTTTGGGGGGTTCCCCTCATATTTAAAACCAATGTGATGCAGACACCAACCAATGAAATGGGGCTGTGTCCCATCCAAATGGGCCATGAGCTGGCTATGAGCCACTCTTGTGGCTGGCGTAAGTCAACTCTGGTATCACGGCATGTGGTGAATGCTCCCACTCAGTCCCTTCCAGTCCTCAAGGAAGGTGAACCGTGGCCCACCCTGCCTTTAAAAAATGGGTCTACTGATGTCCAGAGCTTCCCTTGTGGGAGACTAGATGGCTTGACCTGCCCACTACCATTTTGGGAAAAAACGGTTTCAACCTGTGACCCCCTGGTAGGTTTCCACTCCAGCTTGGTGGCTATGTAGAGGTCAGTCAACCATCCTGAGCCCCCATGACCTCATTTGCACTCACGTCACGAGAAGGTGCCTGGGTCAACAGCAACAACATTTATTTCGCAATGGGTTAGAGTGCCGATTTCACAGGTCAGGAAAGTGAGACACAGAAAGGCTGAGATGTCCAAATCAGAGAGCCAGGATGTAAAATGTGGGTCCTCCTCAGCCTCTGTGGTCCAGCTCTGTGGCCACTGGCCTGCGTCGCCTCCATGCCACAATGTCCCCTTTTCTTTGTGATCTGCTCTGGAGGAGTCACTCAGCTCTTGTCCCCCTGCATCTCCTGTCCCCTGGAGAGCTCTGGCAGCAGAAAAAGCAAAACATATTTAAGACCTGAGACCCCAGTGATAACTGACAAAAGCCAAAGTAATTGACAGGTTCCACGTCCCAGCAGGAGGTCCCCGTCTTTGCAACCAGCGCAGACTAACCACCCAGTAACAACCTCAGAGGTGCAAACCTGTTAAAATCCCCAGCAAAGGTCTTGAAACAGAACATGAAAGGGTTTACAACCCTGTGGATTTGAACTTCTCATGGAGCCGAGTTATAATCCCAGCCCTGCTTTGGAAGTAAAGATCAGAACCAGCATTTGAGCAGGGCCTCAGAACACATGCTGATTCTGTTTCAAGACACAGGCTGTAGGATGGGGCTGTGGGGGAGGTGGGGTGCTGACTGGGAGGGGTGTGGAGGGGTGGGGTGTGGAGAGGTGGAGTGCAGAGAGTGTCTAGCTGAGGCAATTAAACGTCCTTACTTCTCCGTTTCAACAAAGGCCTGGGGAAGGCTCCCAGAAGTCCGCGCTCTTAATTATCTTGAATAAAGGGGTAGGGAGGAAAGCCAGCAAGCTGGGGGAGCTCCTGTGGGCGGGCCTTGAATGTCCCTGCAGGAAGTCCGCTGGGGGGGGCCCTGCACAAGCAGCACTTGTCATGCTAATGGCCCAGCCTCACTGGTGCCACTGAGGTCAGTGCCCAGACTGTTGCTCCACTGGAGAGCCCAATGCTACCGCCCCCTCCCACGTCCACCGCTCCACAGCGTGGTGTGTCCTCATGCGCTGCGGTTCCTGGCACTGCCCCTCTGCTCCCCCACTGCCGCCCTGCTGTGCCAGCCCTGTCCCCCAGCAGGTCATCCTCCTCATATGCAGATCTGACCATGTGTGCTACTGGCCTGCTTTAAATCCTTTGTGGTTCCATGTCACATACGGGATAAAGTGCCAGCCAGCCTCAGAGATGACTCTCCGACCTTGGCCCCTCCTGGCATACCTGCCTCACCTGCCACATCTAACCCAGCAACCCCAGAAACTTGGCAGACCCTGTGGTGTTGTAAGCCCCCGTGCCTCTGTCCATGAAATTCCAACTCGATTCTGCTTGGAATACCCTCTCAGGGCCCTCCTTCACCAGCTGACATGGGCTCTTCTCTGCGTTCAGCTTAGGTGTCCCACCTAGGCATCTCAGGTTTAGTAAGTTTCCTTCCTTGGGGCTCCCAGAGGACCCCGTGCAATCCTTTATTTTAAATCTCAGCCAATTCTTGACTTTCCCCCCCTAGTTTCCTTACTGCTAGGCTTGAAGATAGGGATTATTTTATTTATCACGGGGTTTCCAGGACCTAATAATATGGCATCTGACACACAGTAGGTGCTCAGTCAGTCCTTACTGAGCAGAACTCCAGTTTCAGCTGGATGAGTTGTGTCTCTCTATCCACAGCCTTGGCTTTTTCACTGTGAACACTAGTTTTTCTCCCTCTCGGGACTGGCTCAGCCCTTAGCACAGTGTAGGTCTCCAGTAAGGATCAGGGCAAACCTGGCTAAGATGATTCGAGGGAGTGGCTGTCCCACCGTCTTAGTCTGTTCAGGCTGCTATAACACAGTACCATATATTGTGTGGCTATACAGAACAGATATTGGACAGGCTCGGTGGCTCAGCCTGTAATCCCAGCGCTTTGGAAGACCGGGGCGAGTGGATTGCCTGAGCCCACAGGTTTGACACCAGCCCAGGCAACTTGGCGAGACCTCGTCTCTACAATAAAATTAAAAATTAGCCGGGTGTGGCAGTGCACGCCTGTAGTTCCGGCTACTTGGAAGACTGAGGCAGAAAGATCCCAGCGCCTAGTGGGTCGACACTGCGATGCTGAGGAGGCTGTGAGTGTGCCACCACACTCCATTGACAGGGCTGAATTCCAATGACATTGGTTTCGACGGTCCACTGTGTCTGCATATATCTGCATACCCACCTATGGGGGAAAACTACCACCTCCACCCTCAAGTTAGATGATATAGACTCAGAGAGGCTGGGTCTTTTGTCTGGAGTCACACAGCAAGCAAGTACTAGAAACAGGGCCAGAATTGAGGTCCTCCGACCCTCCATGCAAAACCTCTCCATAATCTTAAATGATTGCACTCTGTCCCAGTGACTCCCAGGGGTCAAGTGACTCAAAGTGCCAGTGGTGGGGTATTGCCTGTCTCATTCCCTTTATCTCTAAGTTGGTTTTACTTGAGTCCTATAGGTAATAGAATCACACCTGCTCTGCCTCTTGCCTCTCCAGGTGGGAAGGGTAGAGGTTCACACCCACCCACCTTTTCACTCTCTTCCCAGTGCTATGGAAGGGCCAGACCAGCGCTGGGGACTTGAAGTGGACTTTGAGAGCCAGATATGAGAGCAAATCCCCCCTGTTGCTAGCCATCTGAACCATTAGGATCCTGCTCTTCAGTAAGAAAAACCATTCTGGGCCAGGCATGGTGGCTCATGCCTATAATCCCAGCACTTTGGGAGGCCGAGGCGGGAGGATCACTTGAGTTAGGGAATTTGAGACCAACCTGGGCAACATAGCAAGACCTCATCTCTACCAAAAAAAAAAAAAAAAAAATTAGCCAGGCATGGTGACACATGCCTATACTTTCTTGAGCCCAGGAGTTTGAGGCTGCAGTGAGCCATGATTGTGCCACTGCACTTCAGCCTGGGCAACAGAGTGAGACCTTGTCTCAGAAAAAAAAAATAAAAAAGGAGGGAGCTTAATTTGTTTCATTTGTGGCTTCACCAGAGCAGTTGGAATTGTGACACCAAAGAGTGAAATGAATGTGCTCAGAGGATCCTTTGGCTTCAGAATCTAAGTTTCTAGTATAACTCAAGTTTTCCTGGTTCCTTGGTTTCCCCTTCTGTCAGATGGACATGTAGAATCCTGGTCTCTCATCTCCCCCACTGTGATCAATCAAATCTGGCCAGAAAGCTCACAGTGTCCCTGGGAGCCTGGCAGCACAGCAAATGGGAGCTCCGGCCAGAGTAGCCAGGCATCTCCCTGCTGCCACTGAGGAAGAGACCACCTGGTGCTAATGGAACACTAAGCAGTGGGTTCAACGCTGGGTGGTTTTGATATTCTGATCAGGTTACAGTTAATTCTTTCAGAACCTCCCTCTAAGAGAGTCCCAGCCTTGCCATTCTCATAAATTCCCTCTCAGCTGCCAGTGCCTTAGTGTAACTTAAGGTGGTACTGAAAAAAGATAGCATCTAAATCCACTGGGTAGCTTTTCAAATGACAAGCATTAAACCCCCACCCTGGACTGCACTGGCCATGGCTCCAGACTCCACCAGATGACTTTGGGAGTCAAGGTTTCTCACTGACCTTTCTTGTTTCTAACTTTTTTCTGACTTGCTTCTTTTGAGGCAAGACCTTGGACCCCAGGTAATATAAGACAGTGGTTAAGAGCAAAGGCTCTGGAATAGGGTTCAGGCAAAGCCCAGCTCAGTTGGTTACGCACCAGTGAATGATGTAGGGTAAGTGCCTGCAGACAGTAAGAGGTTCTTCCTGGTGAAGTTGTGAACTGTGATAATCCCTATAAATGACAGCTATGATTTGGAAGGATGTTTCCACTCCAAAGCAGGGCAGGATCAGAAGTGTCTTCCTATTCACTCTCACTAGACTACAATCTTATAGACAATAGAGACCCTCTCTGTGTGTCTCCTTGACCTTAAAGCCAAGGCCGGGGAAGTAACTCACATGGTAGATGTTCAATGTTTGTGAACAATTTCAGTCCCAAGGGGTTCTGCTTAGTTTAATCATTCTTCAAAAACAGATCAAGGGGAAATGAGTGCCATCTAGCATGGGAGAGATTTTCAAAAAGGAGAGCAACACAGGTAGAGGGAACCGACCCTTCTGAGCCCCTCCAGTGTGCCAGGCAGCAGGCAGAATGCTGTCTCCCTCCCTCCACCCTGCTGAACTCCTGGGGGACTGGTGTGGGCCTTCCTGTTCATGCCAGGAAACTAAAATGAGACTCAGAGAAGTGAACTGGCCTAGAATCAGATAACTGGAGAACTATATTTATGTACAGCACTACATGTATGCAGTACTGTGAGTCAGACACTTTACCTCAATTTCCTCACTTAATCCTCGTGACAACCCAGTGAGACAGCCTTGTTTTAAAGATGAGGGGACTGGCCACGCACTGTGGTTCATATTTGTAATCCCAGCACTTTGGGAGGCTGAGGTGGGAAGATGGCTTGAGGTCAGGAATTCAAAACCAACCTGGCCAACTTAGTGAGACCCCAAAGAATAATATCAAAGAATAAATAAATAAAGATGAGGGGACCAAGATACAAAGGGACAAAATAAGTCACACCTCTTTGGAGGTAGAGCTGAGATCAGAACCCTGGTCTCCAAAGATCATTTTGGTAGAGCTGAGGTAGAGCTGAGACCGGAACCCTGGTCTCCAAAGGTCACTGGGAAGGACTTTGTGGGAGTGAGCTTTCTGAAACAGTAGAATTAAGTGAAGTAAAATGGTAACCCAGCTCCCCCTAGTAGTTTCAAAACCAAGGCTCACCGTTGACATGCCCAGGATGTGTGAACCAAACTTTTCCTGGAGGTACAGGGCAAGGTGGAGAGAGTCCCCTTGGGTCTGGCCTCATCTCCCCCTGCCGATGGGGTTGGCAGTATTATTTTTCACTCGAGAAACTGATCTGCCTTTCTGTGGAGTGAACTGACAGGGTTGGAAAGGCTCTCAAAAGTCTAAATTTAGCCGGGAATGTATGTATGTGCCTTGTACCTGGGTCATCAGAAGATAGGTTTGACAGGTTGGCTGGAGAACAAAAGCCAGTCCTTGAAGAAATCAGTTCTCCTTTGAAAGGTAAGTCGGACTAATTATCTGTCTACATGGAGCCTGGAGTGTGAGCCCATTCATGGATCAGCAGCAGCCACACGGAGCGGTGGGTACCAGCAGGCCCAACTCCACCGTGCTGGGGCCTGGGCTGTGATCGTCTTCCAAGATCAGCGGCAGTAGAGTAACCTCCTGCAACCCAGTGCCACGCTTTGGGTCCTTTGATTAATGGTGTTGTTGAGGATTTGTAGTAAGATTTCATGTCCACAAAATAGGAAAAGAGAGCCGGGCTCGGTGGCTCAGCCTGTAATCCCGTGCCTTTGGGAGGCTGAGGTGAGTGGATTGCCTGAGCCCGCGGGTTCGAGACCCACCTGGGCAGCAAGACCTCATCTCTACAATAAATAAAAAAATCAGCCGGGTATGGTAGCGCATGCCTGTAATTCCAGCTACTCGGAAGGCTGAGGCGGAAGGATCGCCGGAGCCCAGCAGGTTGAGGTTGCGGTGGCCGGGAGCAGCCACTGCACTCCAGTCTGGGCGACAGAGTGAGACTCCAACTCAAAAAAAAAAAAAAAAAAAAAGGAAAAGAGCATGATTCTATTCTACCCCTTGTACAGATCTTGTGAGACTGGTCAGCGGGGGAGCCTTGTTTTGTGGAGGCAAGAGTGTATTTTGAGCTTAAATCAATCGGGAGGTGGTGGGGTGTGCCCGTGTACACGTGTGAATACACATGCCTGTCTTCATCTCTGTCTTTTCGCTCTCACCTGGATTCGTCTTAGCTACTTCCTGAAGTCCAAAAGCTTCCACAGAGCTCTCCCAGCCCCCTGACAGCCAACAGAATTTTCAGGGATGCCAACAAAAAAAGCACGCTTGTGATGAGTGTCTTCAGTGTGACCCTTAGGACAGAGACACAGATGAAAATCATTTGCACGAAAGCTGCTTCCAGACAGCAGCGGCAGACTGTGGGAAGGCCTTAGCCAGCGTGAGAGATGACTAAATTTAGACTTGTGTAGTTCTTTTCCTGTTGCTTGTGCCTTTGATCCACTTGGTGGTTGAACCGTGTGCATAGAGTGCTGTGTGTGCCCACACGTGCTTAATTTCCCCGGCATCTGATAAATGTTTTGAAACAGGATCATACTGGAAGCATTTTTCATTACCTTAAAGTGCTTTGTGTAAATGGAATTGATTCTTTCCTCTACTGCTGTGTTGAATAGGATCACTCTCATTACTTTTCCTCTTATCACTCCCTTCCTGTCCCACCATCCCTTCTGGTCGTGTTTACTGGCAAATGAGATATCAAGTCCCCCACATGGCCACACAGGTGTCAGTGAGACCTCTCTGGCCTTGGGGTGGGAATTTGGAATTCCTAGTTTGTAATGGGGAGAGATAAAGGTGAGAAACAAAAGTGTGATTGGAGATCTGCGCCTCCCCCCGCAACTCTATGACCTCAGGCAAGGTAGTTCCTCTTTCTCCCCACCCCCTAGTTCTCCCGGGAATTGAGCCAAATGGCCCCCAAGTTTCTTTGCAGATCAGAGCATCTAGTGTGACCTCAGTTTATCAGATAATCGACCCTGTATAAAATTTGAGATTTGACTGTCCAAAGTAAACTGCGTGGAGGTAGGTACTTGTTGAACTCACTGGTGTCTTGGCCCAAGACTCTAGGATATATGATAGATGTGCTGGAAGATAGTGTTGGGACTTACAGCTCTCCATGGGGTGGGCATCATTGTTTTTTAAATACTGACTTTGGCAAAGACTGACATGTCTGAATTGGGAAACAGAGCTGGGGTAATTTTCCCCTGGTATGTCTGCATCTCGGCTGCCCATGGCTTTTCCAAAAACAGTGAATGCCTGTGAGCTCCCGACCCTCCTTGAGTAAGATTCAAGCTCTCTTACTGGGCTTGCTATGAGATCTAGCTCCTGGCATGTTTTACCTCTTCCTCTTCTCTCCAACCACACTGAATTCTTCGCCATCACACTAAAACCATCCTGTCTCGCCTCCTAAGCTTTGCAGAAGTGTCCTCACCAGCCTTACCCCATCCCTTTAAGGCTCACGTTAAATGTCACCTCTTCTAGGAAACCTTCCCTAACTACTCTCCCACTAAAGATCAGTTTGGGCATCTTCCTATTTGTTTCTACTCCCTATTACAGCACCAAACACATTGTATTTTAAGTGTCTCCTACTACCTTGTCACCTCATCTGTAAGCATCTTGAGGTAAAGGACCTGTCATAGTCACCATTGTTTCCTCACGTCCCAGGCCAAATGAGGAAACTACTCAGACAAGATAGACTCACTCCAGTTCTGATAGCCGAGCTTGCAAGCAGAACCTGAATTTACTCCTGAACCCCCCCTCAACCCCACCCCCTTTCCCTTCTGTAAGACTTCTCCCCTAATCCATGTCCCCCTATTAGTGAAGACATTTTTTCTCTTGAGACACCTTCTATGATCTCATAAGAAGTGGCGGGGTGGGGGGGGTGGATGGAATCTGCTTTGTAGACCTTTGATTTAGAGCCTCATTTACAAGCGTGTCTGCCCTTGTGGATCCAGGTGGCAGAACAAGCACACTTAGGTCGATTGTCTTAAGCAGTTCAGTGCCTGCCATGCAGACGGGCTCAGTAACAGTGAGTCTCCTTTTCTGCCTGGAGTTTGACACACCTTCCTATCTCAGATGCGCCCATGCGATAAGCATGGCAGGTCCCGCTCCCCACCCCCTTTTTGTATTTGTGAATTTGTGAATTCTGCAATCCAAACATGTCTCTGCCTCTTGGCTTCCAGCATCTTTAAATGTCCTTGGATTTTTTTTTTTTTTTAATAGAAAAAACCCAAGTCTATAATATGTGTACAGCCACGGCTCTTATCAGAATGCAGGCATGCCTCTCATTACTGCTAATTGCAGTTCTACCACCAGGTGATCTGGGCTCAAACCTGGTGGTTCTGCGACTGGTAATCTATTTTATGGCATTGCCTGCATAGGATACATTACAGTCTCTTCCAGGCAGCTGCTCTTTAGGTAAATTAATACCTGGGGGTCTTTTTCCTTCTCTAGGAAACTTTAAGTACTGTAACAGGCTTTCATTTAAGGCTGTGCTAGGCTTATTTCACCAGATTGCTATTTAGAAGTTCTAACAAAACACCTTTATGAATAGTGATGGTAATACCCCTAATCCGCTAAACTTCCTGACATTTTAAACCAAGTGGATTGCGAATGAAATCAAGCTTTCCCATCTCTCTGGTTTTCTTCCTCTCCCAGCCCTCTCCGCATCTTCAGGACCACTGTGCTGGGGCGCAATTTCTTTTTTGCTCTTAGGCCTCCAAACTAGAAAGGACCAGGAAACACAATGCAGACTTCAGGTTTTGTATATACCTGGCCCAGACTTCAGGTTTTGTATATACCTGGCCTGACCCCCAGTTTTTCTTAAAAACAAGTTTTGGTGAGGGTTCTGTTCCTGATCAAAGCTTAGGATTAAAATAAATAAATGAGATTTTCTTCTTCCTTTTTTTTTTAAAGCCTATATTTTATTATGGAAAGCTTGATAAGCAAACAGCAGGAATAAAATAAAAAGGTCATAATATTATATGACAGGGTGAGCCACGGTTGTTAACACCTTGGTGGTTTCCAGATGTTTTCTATTCATGTAAGCACGTACCCGTTTTATTTTTAAGAGGGATAAACATTTCCTGCATACTTACTGTGGGACAATCACTATTCTAAACTCTTTATGTGTATTGATTCATTTAATTTTTATAGTACCTCTGGGAGTAAGAACTCAGGGTACAGGTGATGAAACTGACACATGCATTGTGTAAGCAACATGTCTAAAGTCATAGCTAAAAGCGGCAGAGCTGGGATTTGAAGCTAGACAGTGTGTCTCTATCGTCTTTCATTTTAATGATACTGCACAGCCTCTAAAATGTGAGAGGCGTTTTATAATCTGATTTTGTAACTTGACACCAAAGCAAGAACATCTTCTATCTGGATTCATCACCTTATTTCTAATGACCACACAGTATTTCATTCTAGGTAGGAGCTATAATTTGATGAACTCTTTTCCTCCTTCTAGATGTTTGGGGTGTTCCTCTTCTTTGTGTATTTCTCTATTTATTTATTTGCTTACTTACTTTTGAGTTGGAATCTCACTCAGTAGCCCAAGCTGGAGGGCAGTGGCATGATCACGGCTCACTGCAGACTCCAACTCCTGGGTTCAAGTGTTCCTTCGGCCTCAGCTTCTCAAGAGCTGAGACTACAGGTGTGCACCACCACACCTGGCTAATGTTTTTAAATTGTTGACAGAGATGAGGTCTCACTATGTTGCCTAGGCTGGTCTAGAACTCTTGGGCTCAAGTGATCCTCCTGCCTGGGCCTCCCAGAGTGCTGGGATTACAGGCCTGAGCCACTGCACCTGGCCCCTCTCTTTGTTCTTACAAACAACAATGCAAAGACCATTCTGGGACCCAATGTATGCGCACTACTGTGGCTGCCGACAAAGCCTGTATTCTATATTTTCCTTGTAATTCTGACATTTGTGTGTGCAGCTGATGCTCTGAGGCACTATAGAAGAACGTAGCCTTGAGTTTGTTCTGGCTGCTGGTGATGGAGCTACCCTGAACCATTCACACACTTTGTGTCCATACCCCATTGTTCCTGGTGTACCACATTTGGGAGCAGGTTGGCTGAAGAATGGAGTTTCTGTATAGATCCAGCTAGCTGCCTGCAGCTGAACCTTACCCATTTAGCACCAGTTTACACTGGGCCGCTCCCTGAATTGAATAATAATGTTTATCCTTCTCTTCAAACTTAAAGGACAGACCTAGAAACTACCATGATGGTACTTTTTGATGGAGTACCCACTCTTGCGGGGGGGGGAGGGGAGGAAAAGGGGGCCATGGGATAGGGTTGTTGTCAACACACCCTGATTTTCACCCAGTGAAGTGTCTGTTGGTAAGGTCAAGAAAATTATCCCCGGTATGCCAAGTACCCGACTCAGGGCAGAAATGCAGAGGTGATGACAAGTGGTTTTAGTCAGGACTGAAGCAGAAGCCTTGGGCATATTACCTAACCCACTGCTCCCCAGTTTCTTCATATAAATTGGGGATAATTATGCCTACTGCATGGGAAATGTCAGAAGCATTCAATAAGACCAGAGAATTCGACACAGTCACCACTGTGATAAGTACTTAATAAGTGGGAGCTTAAGAAATCCCCAGCAGAACACAGGTTTATAAATAAGGTAGACTCGTGTCCAGGTTTTGGCTTTAGCATTGATTAGTCATGTGACCTTGAGCGACTTCCCTAACATCTCTGAGTTGACAGGGATCATCTATAAGTCAGAGATAATAAAATCTATCATACTGGGGTATTGTGAATTTTGATACCAATATTACACACAAAGTTAGCAGAGTCCCTGGCATGCAGCTGGTTTTCAAAACCTACAGCAAAATTTGTAAGCACTTTCTGTGTGCCAGTCACCCTGTTTTTCTTCACTTCCCCCATTCAAAACATTTTTTCTCTCAAAGACTAATGGTCAAATGGAAGGAGTTTAATTCTTAACCAGTCTGTAACTTTTCAGCTAGGCTCGCCGCTAAGCAAATACCTAGAAGTGAGTTGGGCTCTTTGCCCAACTTTTTTTTAATATCCTTTAGACTTAGACAAGATTGAGGTTTAGAGATTGTAGAAGGTTTTGTGAACCTATTTTATGGTCCCTATAAACTCAGAAGGGAAACAATGAAATGCCGAAGCTAAGGATGAGAGCAGGTTTTCTTTCAAGAAAATTGATGGTCTCACAGAGTAGTAGGATATTCTAGCATTTGGTTCAAGGCCAGGCACCTAGAAAGTCTGCAGTCAATTCAAGGGCGGTCCCGGCAGGGGACAGGTGGACCATGAGTCAAGCTCACAAAACAAATGAATTTTCTTTTGGGAAAGGATTTCAGTGTGAGATCTAGGGGTATCATTTTACAAAACGTTCATACTTGGAAGTATCTTAGAGGCCCTCTGCGGTGGCCTGCTCACTAAGCAGACAAGTAATCTGAGAGCCACAGCAGTCAGGAAGCGATCTGGCCAAAGTCTACGTGGTGACAGATAGAGGACACGAGCTTGGTCCCAAACTCCTGTTCAGTGTTCTCTGTCTGTCCTGCAGTATGCCCCATAGCTGAAAGCTGTGTCAACCAGGGCCAGTGGAAAAACTTTGGGTGCAGGAAGTGACCTGAGACCAGAGTCCCCAAACTGTTGGCTTAAGTCACAGTCTGCCTAGGGCTGCCCGTGATGAACAACTAGAAAGGTTCCTCTCCAGTCTTTTTCTTCTCCTTCGTCATGCCTCCCCCTCCTCACCCACAGCCCACTTGTCTCTCTTCCTCCTTACCTCACCCTGAGGTAGATATAGTCAGGGATGTCCTTGGGGCTGGACCCAAATTGGAAAAGGCCAAAGAGTACCTGGGAAGCATTTCATTCATGCGCCGTCCATCTCAATAGAGATAATAGTCCAGTTGCAAAAGTAAATATTTGAACTCCCAGAATGCTCCCTGTGCTCCCAGAACACCCTTATAAAACACAGATCTTTAAAGCCAATGGTGTTATTTTTTTGTTGTTCATTTCTTTTTATTCAACAAACACTTTATACTGTATTAATTCTGTGTGCCATATGTACACGGTTCAGAGCACTTTACAAATATTAACCTCTGTGATACTTTTTTATAATTTTAAAAAATGGTAGTTTTGTTTATAAAAATAATAAATGCAAGAGAACAGGCTGTAGCAGGACAGAATTAATTATAATACCAACAAATACTCTCTCCCCAAACTTCACTTTAACTGGTAATAAGCATAAAATTTTGAATCCTGCTTTAAAAAAAAATAGCTTCATAACCTTTGTGATTTTCTGTATTATTACATTTTTTTTTAAAGATGTGGGATACAATTCAGGGTTAGGTATAAAAATTATGCAGGTAATGTTGTTCTTTTAAATCTCACTTAATTTTTTGGTTTTTTAAAAGACCAACTGACCCATGGATTTGCCTCTCTGGGGTTTTCATATTTTCTTCTCAATAACCAGTTTATGATCATGACCACTGCAGGAAGGCCTCACTCAGGGTTGTTTCCTGAAGTACCTATTGTTCCTTATGGTCGTGAAGGCAGGTAGGAATTCTTGTGGTTATTGTGTATGGAATGAGGCTTTAGGGGATAACTCAGGTTTTGCTATTTAGAAAGCTACATCTAGGCACAAGTTTGTTTTTGTTTTTGTTTTAGTTTTTTTTTTGAGTTGGAGTCTTACTCTGTCACAGAGGCTAGAGTGCAGTGGCCACTCCCAGCCACTGCAGCCTCGACCTGCTGGGCTCTGGCTATCCTTCTGCCTCAGCCTTCCAAGTAGCTGGAACTACAGGCGCGCGCTACCACGCCTGGCTAATTTTTTTATTTATTGTAGAGATGAGGTCTCGTCAAGTTGGCCAGGCGGGTCTTGAACCCACAGGCTCAGGCAATCCACTTACCTCAGCCTCCCAAAGTGCTGGAATTACAGGCTGAGCCAACGAGCCCGGCTGGGCACAAGTTTTTAAACTTTCACCAAAATTGTCAACTTTCAGCATGGCACAGTATTCCTGAACAGGCAGCTTGAGCAAAGGCTTTTCTGGCTTTATACTTACTGATTTTTTTCTTGTATGTACATATCATGGTTTGCAATTAAATGTATGTATTGTTTTTTGAGTCAGGGTCTCATTCTCTCACCCAGACTAGAGTGATACCATCACAGCTCACTATAGCCTCTACCTTCTGAGCTCAGACAATCCTTCTGCCTCGGCCTCAAGGACTTTTTTCTTTCTTTCTTTCTTTTTACTTCCTGACCCTCTTATACTTACCAAAGTACAAGCTCCACAAGGGTAGGGAGAGACCTTTTCTCTTTCATATACCACTTTTTTTTTTTTTTTTTTTGAGTTGGAGTCTCAGTCTGTCACAGGCTGGAGTGCAGTGGCATCCTTCCGCCTCAGCCTTTCAAATAGCTGGAACCACAATCATGTGCCACCACTCCCAGCTAATTTTTTGATTTATTGTAGAGATGAAGTCTCACCATATTGCTCAGGCTGGTCTTGAACCCCCGGACTCAGGCAGTCCTCTCGCCTCTGCCTCCCAAAGTTCTGGAGTTACAGGCATGATCCACCGTGCCCAGCCCAGTCAATATTTTAAAGAGAACAGGAGCTAGTGTAGCATAGAATTTGGTAAAGGGTGTCTAACTTGGGCCTCACATGTTCTTCCTTGGAAATGTGGCCATTTGGGGGTTGACATAGCCGATTGGCACTCTGTCAGAAAAGACAGGTCTGATGCTGAACTGAGGATGGAAAGTCTGGATTTGTTAGTTGAGGCTGAAGAGACCAGCCGGCACCCACATAACCATGTTCCCTCAGCCTCCCCTGTCTACTGTTTGATAAGAAGCCTCTGACTTCAGAATCAGAATGAGAAGGGCATGACATGGATAACAGACTGGATGCTCTTCCTGGTAAGTGAAGCCTTTCATGCAGAGATTAAGGAACATGTGTGCTTTTACATGAGTGGTGTGAGTACCACAAGTGTGGGCTCCAGACAACGTCAAGAATTAACCAACAAAAGGTAACAGAAACTACAATTCCCGAAGATAAAACATTTGAAACTGAAAGGCAGCTCATGTGTTTGTCATAAGGTTGGAAGACACTGTCACCTCCTCATTGGAAAACTAGGGAGGGATCTATCATCTGTGTGACTATATGGAGAATGAGGCCCCACTTCCCAGGACCGGGCAGAAGCAGAGACTCTGCATGACAACCTTCACAGGAAGGGAGGCAGAGACACACGAACTCGTCTCCAGAGCTCTTGGTTGACTCCTCAGTAGGACTCCTCGGTTGTTACTGATGTGTCTGCCAGTTCTCCAGAAGGTAGATGTCTTTTCTGCTAATGCCTGTCACCTACTTACAAGGCTCCAGGCACAGTAGCCATCTTCCAGTGCCTCGAGCACTCCCAGCCCCTCCTTCCTCCTGCCTCTGCGCTTGACATCTCCTCCTCTGGGACACCTGGCTTCCCTCCTTCTAATGGTCAGCCCACTCCCTTTCATCTCCCACATCTTCCTTTAGATGTCTCTTCCTGAAAATGACCTTTCCTGCCCAGGCTATTTAAGGTCAGTGCTTCCTGTGACTGTCTTTCGTAGCACCCTGTCCATTTCTTTCCCCACTTTGACTGTAACATCCATGATGATTTTTCTTTCTGTATCCTCCACGTGAAGAGCCCCCTGGGGCCGGGTCAGCTTCCTTTACTCCTTATCTTCCCACTGTCCAGCGGGGCTCAGGTTCTGTACTTGGTGACTGGTTGTTGGATGTTGTTCATGTTCTACCCAAAGCGACCTGGTTTCCTAGAATTTCTGTTGAAAATCACGTACTCCTGAATGCTAACTCCTATACCTAGAAAACTTCGCTGAAGATTCCTGGAGTACTGTCCCCCTTCCCACTGCCTATTGCAGGTCACAGCCGGTAAAAATCCCACACAGACAATGTTGTGTGTGTCACGTCTCTTAATGTGTGTCACACACAGGTCCTCCTTTAACCCTTATCTTCCCATTCTTGTTCTTTCATCCAGGTGAGCTTTCCTCCTCTTCCTACCTCCCTCCTGCCTTTCTCTCTCTTTGTTCTGTAACTAGCAAGCCTGAAGAAAGCCACGGAAAAGAGTGTAATACTGATTCCCAAATTAAGGAAACAAAAGCTATGGTATAAAAGTGAAACTAGACCTTGTATAAAGTTGGTGCCCTAAAACTCGGAAGCAGCTGCCCTTAACCTAGGGTTTATGAAAAGGATTCCAGAGATCAGTGGATCCCTGGAAATAGGGAGTAAAATATTGTCTGTTTACCTTTTTTGGTTACTTTTTGGGGGGGAGACGGACCTGAGTTTCTGTTGGATTCCCAAATGCACCTGTGACCAAGTTAAATTTTAAGCACCGTTGAGCTAAAATGCTTGGAAGCAGTCCCCAGGAGACTGCACAGACGGTTCGGTCCTGTTTTGTTCTCCCAGGCTCAGTTGGTCCAGAACTATCTCAGTAATACTCTAGGCACTGGAGTGGTGAGATATGGCTCATAATGAGAGCAAACAGCACTTCTGTCCTCAAGGGGCTGTGTTCTGGGGGAGGGGCCGACGGAAAGATGATGTGTTGACCAGTCAGTCCCATGTGGTGGGAGCTAACCGGGCCAGGGTCTAGGGAGAAATCCCTGAGGTGGCACGATCCAACCAAGACCTAAAGGGTGAAAAGTAGGCAGCCACGGGAAGATGTGAGGAGGACACGTTCCAGGCCGGAGGAGCCACAGGGCCTAGGAGGCAGGAAGAGGCCTGCCATGTCTGTGGACTCTGTCTCTGGACGTAATGAAGAGGTTGGAGCCAGGTCATCTCTGACCTTCTAGACCAAGGGAACAAATTTGTGTTTTATTCTAAATTTCCCGGGAAGCTATCAGAGGGTTTTAGGCAGGAATGGGACACAATCTGATATACACTTAAGAAAGATCGCTGTCACTGGTGGTGCAGGGGATGGAGCCTAGAGGGACAAGAGGGAAGGCTGAGTGACCGGGGAGGTGGCTGTTGCGGGAGAGAGATCATGGTGGCTTGGTCCGAGGTCGTTTGGCTGCAGATGCTGAGCAAGAATCAGGTTCAAGGTGCGTGTGAGAGGTCTAGCCAGAAGTTCTTGTTGGTGGATTATATAAGACACAAGAAGAGAGAAGTAGGATGGCTGATGGACACTCACACCTTGAGATAGGGAAGGCTTTGGAAGTGGAGGTGCAAAGTAGAAATCGGAGGCAATAGTTTTGTATAAGGTGCATTTGATTTCAGATGTATTGAGTCCACAAGGACCAGGCTAGAGATGACTCTGTAACTGTCTGTCTACACCTAGAAGTCACGGATGAGATCCCCTGGGAAAAGACTGTAGAGAGAGAAGAGGACTAGGGATGGAGCTCTGGTGGTCCAGAGAAGGTGGTGAGCACAGGAGCCCAAGAGACTCAGCCAGAGGGGGAGGGGGACCAGGGGCAGATGATGGATGGAGACCCAAGAAGAGACCTGTTCAAAAGGAAGAATCTGTGGGTGCTGCCTGCTGCTGAAAACGCAAGGAGGGGAAGGACAGAGAGTAGACTACTGGCTTTGTCGAGAAAGAAGTCATTGATGTCCTTGGGGGGAAACAGAAAGAGGTCTTACTGAAGCGTTGAGGACAAAAGTCATCCCTGGTGGTGGTAGATCGAAGAGATCATGGGGCATGAAAAGTGCAGAGAGCTCCTTTGGTGTGTTGCTATAGTAGGGAGCAGAGACTGGCATGAACACAAAGGAGGATATGGGCATATGATATGAAGCAGAGAATGGCATGATCATGGAGAACGTGGGCGTGTAATATGGAGCAGAGACTGGCATGGTCATGGAGAAGAATGTGGGCATGTAAATGGAGCAGAGACTGCATGATCACGGAGGAGAATGTGGTCATGTAATATGAGCAGAGACTGGCATGGTCATGGAAGAGAATGTGGGCATGTAATATGGAGCAGAGACTAGCATGAACATGGGTGTGTAATATGGAGCAGAGACTGGCATGGTCATGAAGGAGAATGTGGACATGGGGTCAAATTCTGTTTTACCTGGTAAGAGGCGTGATATATTTCTCAGCCAGTCGGGAAAAAACAGTAAGGAGGGAGAAACTTCATGCCTATAATCCCAGCACTTTGGGAGGCTGAGGCAGGAGGATCACTTGAGCCCAGGAGTTCGAAACCAGCCTGGGCAACATAGTGAGCCCTCATCTCTACAAAAAGTACAAAAATTGGTGGGGTGTGGTGGCACACCACTATAGTCCCAGCTATTCGGAGGCTGAGGCAGAAGGATCACCTGAGTCCAGTAGGTCAAGGTTGTGGTGAGCCAGGATGGCAACACTGTACTCCAGCCTGCATGACAGTGAGACCCTGTCTCCTCCTGCCAAAAAAAAAAAAGCGGGAGAAACTGATTATATTGGAGAAGAAAGTGCAAAGTGTCTTCACTAGTATTGTTTAAATAAGTGCCCATTGAGGATAAGTGGACATCTTTTTACACTCATTTCAGTGGTTTTCTGTTTTGTCTAATTATGTACTCTAGTTCCAGAATAAAGTTTTTTCCCTAAATCTTCAATACCTAGGTAGTTTATCAGCTACTTTCTAGTTTAAGAAATGGCTCTGTGGGTTAACCTGGAAACCTTAACATCATTGATAGCATTGTTTCTCTGGAGAAACATGTTATGAGCTCTAGAAGGTCTTTGGGGTTTGGCCTGTTTAGAAGCAAGGGCCAGAAATGATGGGGAGCTGGACTCTTTGTAAAGAGCCAAAAATCACCTGCTGTCCTGAGTGAGTAGACCTGCCTCCCTTGTTCTTTCCCGTTACCTGGATCTCTCTCATTCATGCTGATCATTGTCTTTCATAACATGGGAAGCCCTGACTTTATCTGAATTTGTAGCTGCAAAGAATATAGAGCCTTTCATATGACAGGTATGATTCTTACTTGTAACCACAGAAAGAAGGCTGAGACCCCCTTGAAGGACTTCATCTTGTGCAATAAACTCGCGCTTGTAAAAATTGTGCATAATCGAAAGATATATTCAGTGATGTAGATTTACATGAACCTTTATAAAAAGAAGAAATTACATTTATTAACCCTCCAGTGTAACCTCTCTCCCTCAGGGTGAAAGCCAGGATGCTTTCAGTGACTTGCTAGGCTCTACCCAAGCAGTCTCCTGTCTCTCTTTATCCACCCCTCACCCGCTCTGGCCTGACCCCCTTCCAGATCCCCTTTGATTCATCACTCACTCTGCTCCAGCTGTTCATTCTTGGAATGAACTGCAAGTAGCATTCCATCTCAGGTCCTTTTCACCCATCTTTTCCTCTCTTGGAAGTCTTTTACCCCCAGGCATTCACATAACCAGCTCCCACACTCTCAGATTTCTAACAAAAGCCATCTCCTGAGCAGCATGGGAAAGCCATCTTCCCTTGGCCACCCATGTAAAATGTCAGACACCCCCTCCCTTTGACAAATCCCAGTCTCCTCCTTACATTATTTTTTCTCCTTAGCAGGTATCGCTAATTTACATTTCATCTCATGTATTTTATATTTCTACTATTAAAAGTTAAATTCTAGCCGGACTCGGTGGCTCAGCCTATAATCCCAGCACTTTGGGAAGCTGAGGCGAGTGGATTGCCTGAGCCCATGGGTTCGAGACCAGCCTGAGCAACTTGGCGAGACCTCGCCTCTACAATAAAAAAATTTGAAAAAAAATTAGCCGGACGTGGTAGTGCACGCCTGTAGTTCTAGCTACTTGGAAGGCTGAGGTGGAAGGATCACCGGAGCCCAGCAGGTCAACGCTGTCTAGCCTGGGTGACAGAGTGAGACTCCAACTCAAAAAAAAAAAGTTCCATTAGCGATTTTTGTGTCCATTTGTTGACTAATGCATAGTCAGCACTTAGAACAATGAATTAATGAGTGAATGGATCGACATCCCCTAGTTTATCTTGGCAAATCCCAGGATTTTTACCTAGGATATCTGCTTACAGCAAGGAATAACTGTAGGAAATATGTTAACATATGCATGTGTACATATAGACATGGGTACTGTCTCATTCCCTGATTAACCCCAAGGTTGACCTGATTCTCAAACAAGTCATGTTGTAAAGATAAGTTCAGTTCCAGGAGCAACACAGAAGGTCAGAAGTTTTTTGAAGCATCTTTGTCAGCCAGAGCATGGATTCATCTCACCTTTTTTTGTCTTAATAAACCTGGACTATACCTCCTCCCCCAAACTCGCCCCCTGCCCCACCACCGCCTCCCACTCCCCACTACAGATGAAGGAGCCCTGTTTCAAGCCGAGGAGGGTGGGAGGGATGAGATGGGAATGATTAACTTTGGTTGGGACGCCTTACAGATGACAATCTCTGCCCTTAGACTTGTTTGCTTTTCCATTCACCTGGGAAGCACCACCAGACAGACCCTCCTTCCCCCTTTGAGCAAACCTTTTATTCCCCCACTCTCAGTGAGGGAGGAGTGGCTCTTCATTCTCCTTTGAAAAGCTTCTGTTTGCTGAGCAAACGCTGACCACACAGAGACCTCTCTGGGAACCATTACTGCTTCCTTCCCTAACCGCCCCAGGGCCACAACCCCGCACGCCTCCACCTCCCTGAAGAGGCAGTCCAGGCCTGGGGGTGGGGAAGCCTTTCTCAGGGAAAGTCTTTAAAAGCTGCCAGGAACCAACCGGTAGGATTTTTGGAGAGAGAGTCAAGGTTTTGGAGAGCATCTTACTCCTTCATTTTGAAATAAAAGCTTGTGACCATAACATAATTTTGCTTTTGACTTCTCAATAGCAATACAGTTGTTCATTGTTCATAGCATCTGTTTACAGAGTTCCTTCTGAATTCCTTGATTACAGGTTTTAATAGGGCTTAGCTAGTGCAACCCCTTCCCATCCCAGAACTGGGACTCTGTCTGCCCCACCTCCCATTCCAGCCTCTGTACCGTAATGTTTAATGTAGCCAGGCACAGACTGAGATTCTTTTTCTTTTGAAATATGTAGCCTAAGGAATTAATGCGTATTTTCGTTGGCACTGCATCAAAATTGACATCACCGGAAATAATGTATGTCGTTGTTAACTATGTAAACAGGTATTATTTCCCTTTTAGGTTCAGAAGTTCGCTGTGTGAGCTAATCGTTTTCATCAAATGCTTTGCATTCAGATGTCGGATTGAATGAGCTAAGAAACGTCACAGTCAATGATATTTTTGTGTCATTAAAAGTAGCATTTAGGGCTGGAAAAAAAAACTTTCTCCAACGTTTTGACAACATTCTGTGGGGATTTAAAATATTTTTCCACTCTTAGAGTTTCTCCAACTTGATCCACTGTTAGAAACTCCCCTGGGACCCTACGGAAGGCTCTTCTATTCAGTGCTTTACGGTACGGTTTCAGAGTTAGTGGTGTTAGCTTTTGCTTTGCTGAAACTTTTCACAGCTGACTTGATACTGGCACTCCCGCCTGACCTCTGGCTCCTTCAGCACTTCAGAGGTTAATTTTGTTGGGGGATCGGATTTCTTTTCTGGGCTGCGGAATGGTGATCCCTGCTAGCTAGTCCTTCTGTAACTGAGTCGCTGTGTGCTGAGTTTCCTGGCCCAGCGTGGGCTGGCTCAGCTGGCCCAGGGAGTTACCATCCCGTGAGATTCATTCAGCTTCTTTGTCCACTGTTCTCCGAGGACTACAATGTAGTGAAATGCTCTGGCCTAGGAACCTTACAAGGTAGGACACTTTCCTAAAATTTATGGGGTTAGGCACACAGGCGTGGTGCGTGTGTTGCCAGAACAGCCAGCAGTCAGCTGCTGAAATCACTGTGGGCTCCGTGGTGGGTCACTAGTCAAGAAATTCAGTACCTTCTCTCCTTCCCACCTCCCCAGCCCCTTTCATACCAATCTTGATGGTTTCAGAGGAAGCTAGGACAATTGCCCAAATGTCCTTGGCCCACCTGGACATTCAACTCATGTCAATATTTCTTAGACTGTCTTATCGACTCAGGCTGCTGAGTCTGAAAAATTAAGTGTTGATCACACAACTGTCTTAAATCCTTATTCCAGGTTTTTTGGGGAAGATTTTTCAGCTAGCAGAGGAGGGGCAAGCTGGAGAGAGGCAGAGGCGGTGTGGCCCCAGGCAAGGGCTGCCTTGGTTCAGAGGGCCCTGATTAAAATGACTTGCAGTGGGAGGTTTTGTTTGGACTCTTAGGAGCCTGGTGAACTCTTGCGGTTGTATTTACTAATATGGCAAATGACTGGGTAAGGTTTTTTGGGGTTTTTTTTTCCTTGAAAATTAGGCTCCAGGAGAGATGGCATGGGAAGTTTAAGTATGAAGACTCTCTTGGGATCTTTAGAGGATCTTTAGAGCTGCCCAAGGAAGCACATTGCTGTTTTTAAGCTGGACAAGGGAAGAAAAAATCAGTATTTATTCCTACCTACTATGTGTCAAGCGTTTAGCTGACGTTGTCTTATTCATTTTGTTATAAGGCCAGTAAGATTACCCTCAACTTTGAGAGGAGGCAGTGGGAACTAAGAGAGGTTAAGTAACTTGATCAAGGTCACACAGCAAATAACAGGTAAAGCTGGGATTAGAACCCAAGTCCACTCTACCACTCTGCTTGACTAGATGAGTTCAGGATGGTTTTGTCTATATTTTTTACTATTATAGTTATTAATAATAATTATTATTTATTTTTATTATGAGACAGGGTCTTGCCTTGTTGCCCAGGCTGGTCTCAAACTCCTGGGCTCAAGCGATCCTCCTGTCTCAGCCTTCTGAGTCGTTGAGATAACAGGCTTTATCTGTAAATGTGGGTCCAACTAGATGAAGGGTGCATTTTGATGTGTCGAACTCAGCAAAGGGCACAGGATGCTAACAACTTCTCAGATTCTGCTTCTTTCTGGAGAGGAGAGGGGCGTGCATTAAGAAGCAGTCGTACTTTGGCAGCAGTGGGGACCCAGCTGGGAGTTCTCTGTCTTCTCAAGGCTCCTGGACTGCCGGATGAATCCGGCAGGAGATAGATCAGCGAGGTTTGGTCCCAGGTGGAAGTCAAATCAGGGAAGACCGATGTCCTTGGAGCCGGCCTTGGGCTGCTGGCACTACCCTGGCATTCTGGGGCTGCCTCCCAAGAAGCTGGACTTATCGAGTCTTGGAGGGAGAAGATGTCCACCTGGCGTGTGAATGCTGTTGGCACCAGCTGTTCATATGTGTGCGAGGGTGGGGCACCTAATTTGCTACGGCTGAGCTTTCGTGGGGTTGTAGAGTCGGCTTGGGTGGTGGTTTCTCGTTTCTCGGCTTGCTCCAGGAAGGAGGCAGTTTAAGGGCAAGCCTCAGACAAACTTGATTGGGAGGCAGCTGCCTCTCTTGGCTGCCCTGGAGTAACTGGGGTGTGTTTTGTCCATTGGGTTTCCCATCCCTGAGATGTATTGGGAGCTCATTGTGTGTGGATGTGGGAGGAAGTTATGTAGGTGTCAGGATTCAATGTCCCGTTCTACTTACTCTAGATTTAAGGCAGATGGCCAATGCCATCTGAGATTTGGCCCCCACCCCTTTCCTTGAACTACTCAAGATTTTTTTTTGTTTTGTTTTTTTGAGTTGGAGTCTCACTCGGTCGCCCAGACTGGAGTACAGTGGCCACTCCCGGCCACCGCAGCCTCGACCAGCTGGGCTCCGGCGATCCTTCCGCCTCAGCCTTCCGAGTAGCCGGAATTACAGGCATGCGCTACCACGCCCAGCTGATTTTTTGATTTATTGTAGAGATGAGGTCTCGCTGCCCAGGCGGGTCTCGAGCCGCGGGCTCAGGCAATCCACTCACCTCAGCCTCCCAAAGGCGCGGGATTACAGGCTGAGCCACCGAGCCCGGCTTAAAAGCATCTTTGCCTCATCTTTACATTGAGTTAATACTATTAAGAAGTGCTTGGGTTTCAGAATCAAACAAATCGGGATTCAAATCCGGTTCTGTTTTTTAACTCTGGCACTTTGAGCAGGTCACATAACTTTTGACCTTGTGTATTCGTCCGCTGTTATTTTCTTTAGCTGTAATATAATGAATTCTGTTGATGTTTAGGGGAAACGTATCTTCTGCTAAACAGAAAACCAGGATGAGTGTGTTGAGATCCTTGGCAAGAGCCAGCCGGCTGTGGCCCAAGTGTAAGCAGTTCTTTCTGGAGGAGCCACGGAGGAGAAAGGTCTTTGTGAGCTGAGGTCAGCAGAC
>NW_007253504.1:1139561-1189881 GCF_000164805.1 Carlito syrichta
CGAACCCGCAGGCTCAGGCAATCCACTCACCTCAGCCTCCCAAAGCGCAGGATTACAGGCTGAGTCACTGAGCCTGGCTCAAAATGTTTTAATGTCCTTATTTTTTTTGTGTGTGTGTCGGAGTCTCACTCTGTCCCCCCAGGCTGGAGTGCAATGGCATGCTCATGGCCACCACAGCCTCACCCTACTGAGCTCAGGTGATCCTTCCGCCTCAGCCTTCCAAGTAGCTGGAACTATAGGCACACGCTACCATGCCTGGCTTATTTTTTGATATATTGTAGAGATGAAGTCTCACCAAGTTGCCTAGGCTGGTTTCGAATCCCTGAGCTCAAACAATCCTCTCACTTTGGCCTCCCAAAATACTGGAATTACAGGCTTGAGCCAGTGTGCCTGGCCAAGATGTTTTAAAAGTAACTTGATTGCGTTGAAGTGTCCTGGGCTTTTTGGAAAGGAGGTAGCAGTTCTGAATTCTTAGATGAACAGAATCTATTTAAAAGCATCTTTTTTTTGAGTTGGAGTCTCACTCGGTCGCCCAGACTGGAGTGCAGGGACCGCTCCCGGCCACCGCAGCCTCGACCTGCTGGACTCCAGCGATCCTTCCGCCTCAGCCTTCCGAGTAGCCGGAATTACAGGCATGCGCTACCACGCCCAGCTGATTTTTTGATTTATTGTAGAGATGAGGTCTCGCTGCCCAGGCGGGTCTCGAGCCGCGGGCTCAGGCAATCCACTCACCTCAGCCTCCCAAAGGCGCGGGATTACAGGCTGAGCCACCGAGCCCGGCTTAAAAGCATCTTTGCCTCATCTTTACATTGAGTTAATACTATTAAGAAGTGCTTGGGTTTCAGAATCAAACAAATCGGGATTCAAATCCGGTTCTGTTTTTTAACTCTGGCACTTTGAGCAGGTCACATAACTTTTGACCTTGTGTATTCGTCCGCTGTTATTTTCTTTAGCTGTAATATAATGAATTCTGTTGATGTTTAGGGGAAACGTATCTTCTGCTAAACAGAAAACCAGGATGAGTGTGTTGAGATCCTTGGCAAGAGCCAGCCGGCTGTGGCCCAAGTGTAAGCAGTTCTTTCTGGAGGAGCCACGGAGGAGAAAGGTCTTTGTGAGCTGAGGTCAGCAGACACGCTGGTGCCTATTGTAACAATGAGGGTCTGAGGCATAAGAGGCCAATGCTCTGGGTTTCCAACCCGACCAAGCCCCTGAAGCCAAAGGGAAAAATTTCATGCTTTCTCAGAGGACCACCTACTTGTCAAGGAATGAGTTACCAAAATGGGACAAAGGTGCTATGGGGTGAAACTCAAGACCCAGGCATTCTGATTGCTGCTAAATCCCTTTGGAGCCCTCTTCATGGGATTTGTGTTTCCCTCTCTCTGCTCCAAAGCATTGGCTTTGCACCTGGCACAGTCTGTAGAAGCTGCTTCCCCCGGGACACTATCCATTTATGGCAGTAAGAAGCAAGTTCGTGCCTCAAACTTTGCTGTCACTTTCGCAGTGCTGGCCTGCATTCAGGTTCCCGGCATCCAGGTTCCTGGCATCCTCTGGACTGCAGCAGACATGCATGGGTTAGCACCCATATGCCTGGAGACCTGTGCACACGCTCCCTGTTTGGGTCCCGACAAAAAGCTTATGAGAACCAAGTATTCTTAGCACTGTACCACACGGGTGAAACTGGGGTATCCTGGAGGTGAAGGGACTCCGAGAAGGTATATAGCAGAGCCAGGATTCAAACAAAGATCTCTTCTGCAAAGCCTATGCTCCCTTCACACAGAGCCTCCTGGGTTAGGGGGACTAGGTAAGACTGATTTTGCTGGGGTTCATGTCTACACTCTCCCCTTGCATTAATTCATGCTCAGGGTCTGGGTCTGGGTCATTTTGTGCCAGAGCTGCAGACCCGGTAGGCTGGTCCTGGAGGGCAACCCGAGAGAGGTGGCTTTCTTGTGGTTTTAACTCAAGTAACTGTACCCTCTTTGGTGTGGAAAACTTTGAAGCCCCTCTAATATACATGGTAGATGTTCACTAAAATGTATAAAATAAGTAAACAAGCAGGGTGGTGAAACACTTTTGGATCTGTGTTTAACTCCCAGCTTCAACGTTTCCCAGTTGTGTGACCCTTGCGACTATTTTCTCCAAGCCTCAATTGCCTCATCTCTAAAATGGGTATAATATTAGTATTTATCTCATGGCACCTGGGAGAAAATATGTTAAGTAATAGCAGGGCCTGACACAGAGTAATCCATCAATAAGTGTCGGTAATTATTTTTATCATAGATTTATGAGGTTGTACTGAAAGAATACATGAAGTGCAGTTGGCACAACTTTCAAATTCATTTAAAGTTGGCTGTGTTATCATAAGGTAGGATTTTGCAGGAGTCCTGTTGCATTCCTTGGAGGCGAATTTTCTTTTTTTTTTCTTTTTTTTTGGAGTTGGAGTCTCACTCTGTCGCCCAGACTGGAGTGCAGTGGCACATTCCCGGCCACTGCAGCCTCGCCCTGCTGGGCTCTGGCGATCCTTTCGCCTCAGCCTTCCAAGTAGCTGGAACTACAGGCGCACATTACCATGCCCAGCTAATTTTTGATTTATTTTAGAGATGAAGTCTCGCCAAGTTGCCCGGGCGAGTCTCGAACCCGCGGGCTCAGGCAATCCACTCCCCTTGGCTTCCCAAAGTGCTGGGATACAGGCTGAGCCACCAAGCCCAGCCAAAGGTGACTTTTCTTAATAGGCCCCAGCAATGGTTGGAGGAGAGGATGCTCCTGGGAACCTCCAGGGGAGGAAATGGTTAACCTACCTGTTTGGTGGGAAATGGAGGTAGCCAAGCCCTTTCCCTTCCCCAGGGGTTACTGCTAAGCCTTTGGTTGGGTTTGCTCACTCATCCACACCAAAGGATCTCATTCCGCTCAGGCCCTGGGGTTTCACAGGAACAATTGCCTTGAACAATAGCCAGAAAACAAGTTCCACCAGTCTGGGCTTTTCGCAACTGAGTGCAGCTGTCTGGCAGACATAGGGGGCACAGGGCTCTGCCTGGATTCTGGAGCAGAACTGGAAAATTGAGCAGGTAAGGCCCGAGGCAGCTGGTGGTGACTATGACCGTGTGAGTTTCAGTTTCATCACCTGGAAAGAGACAGACAGGGGGTGGTGGCAGAGTTGGTGGCCGCAGTGCAGGCTGTTTCTGAGGACAGGCAGGGCCTCCTGGGAGCAGACCCAGTCTCTGGAGTTTAGGGAGGATTCGGATCCTGGTTTTGTGGAGACCGCTTTGCAGAATCCTAGTTATAGTAACTTCATCTCCATGAACTGGCAGTGGTTTTATTAGTGAGCAGAGAAGAACTAATATATATCTGCAATCTGATTTTTTTGTTACAACATCATTTAGCACAATGAATAAACAGCTTTCTCTCACAGGGGGTTCATTTGAAAAGTCTAATGATCTTTCCTCCAAATCCTTCAATAATTCCTCAAGTCTTTTTTCTGAAGGCCAGGGCATGTAAATCCTAGTGGAAAAATCTGTTTAATCATCCCTGCAACCTTGGGATTCTATTTTGTTTTTTGGCTTCCTGAGACATGACGTTGTAAATATAATAGCATGTTAATTCAGGATCATTACAGTTTCCTGCTATTTTTAGACACCTTCATGGAAGAGCTCAATATTAAAAATGTATCTATATTAGGTATAGTTTCTCTGGGGTCCTGGTGAAGTCAGGTTTACCTTTCCAGTTCTGTGGAATGCTCACTCCACACAGCAGTGGGGTAAAAACAGGAAGCGTGCAAAGCTGAAATAATTTATGATTCTTTCACCTGCATTTTTCATAGCAGATAGCTTGTCTTTAGGCTGTTGGAATTGTGCTTTAAGCTCTCTGAGTGGCATTCGGATTCCTGACACAGTGATGTCAGCATCCCTTGTAAGATTCTGAAACAGGATCTCCTGGTTTTATGGGCCCTTCTACTTTGAAATGGATTTTCCGGTCACTTTTGTAGAGCTCTTTACATCTGCATTTCTCTAAGAGGTAGCAAACAGCTGAGGCTTTGAGAGCCTCAGTTCTGATTAACATGCTACATGTTGGCCTAGATGGGGTCTATTCTTGCTACACTTGTTTGCTGACTGCAGGTAGAGGTTCTGCTGTGATTAGGCTGGTTGGCAGACAGATTTCAAAGCTGGTGATCTGTGGTTTCTAAATCTATATGCCATGATTATTATGCCATTATATGTACTAGCTTTCTGATGAACCAGAAGGCTGCATGGAGTCATTATAACCTGGTATGAATCCCCTCTGCTGATGAGCCGTGGGTCCTATGCCTCCATTTCATCCAGGGGGAGATGGGAGTAGAGTAATTGATATGATGTGCCTAGTTCAGTGCCTGGTATGCTTGGTAACACTGTCAGTGGTGGCTATCAGTATAAGATTGCGTCCTCTTTCTTAGTAGATAAATAGTATGGTCTGATGCAGATTCTCTCTGGGCTCGTAATGCCTCTGCCTCTATACCAGGGTTTGCAAACTCAAATCGCAGGGCCACACAGGTGGCACGTGTGAATTTAAAGGCTCATACGGGATGTGTCAGATGGGAGAGCACACCTCTGTCAAACAAGGGCAGTCACTACTCAAGGCTAACCAGTTGTCTCGGATGTATTGGCATCTATTTCAAATACTCTCTGTGGGCTTTTAAAAATAATAATCTAAGGGGTGGAATCAGCAACGAAGAAGCTCAGAGATTAAGGATGGTGTTACCTGTCAGGCAACCTTTGCTGAATGGGGGGAGAGGCTTCTGTGGGGACCTTCGGTATGCCCATGCCTTTGTACCAACTTTTCTCTGAATGTAAACTCACAGGATGTCACTTAGAAAGGAACCTTCAGGATGACTAAGCCCAGCTCCTCTGTTATACAAAAGAAGAGACTGGGATCTTCAGTCATGGTGCTTTGTCTGAACTTTCTGTGTCTGTGCCTTGAAGGAGAAAACAACATAACCCAGAGTGCGGGTGGGCCTGAGCTTTGGAGCATTCACTGCCAAATGAGTTCTTTGCCTGCAGACTTGGCTGGTGGCTTTAGAAGACCTTGGAGACTATAGAGATGATATCTGGAACCAGTACTGCTCCCACCTGGTGCCCTGTGTTCATCTCCCTGTTTGATGTTTTCCTTTGTGTCTGATCTGTGCTCTTGTCCATCACGGCCACTGGATGCCACAAGGTCAAGGATGGGGACAACTCTGAGTCATCACTGTATCCCTCATGCCTTGCACAGTGCCAGGACATAGAGGGCACTGGCTCACTGGCTGAGATGAATGAATGAATTCAAGGCTCGTGGTTCAGGGTCCAAAATTAATGAGTTGATGAGGTTTGAAGAAAAATAGTCAACATTTGAAGGAATTCCTTCCACCACACATTGGATAAAAATAGGTGGAAGTCATTTTTAAATCTGGCCACTCTAACTCCAGTGATGCCATTATCTGACTTGGCCAAAGTAGGACATTTCATTGAGTAGAGAAGAAGGAACATGCGGTGATCTGGCTAGGAAATGATGCCCTTTGTGTTGCTTGTTCTGTCAAATCAATGGAAGCATCTTCAAGCCATTTCTCTAGATTCTCCAGCCAAAGAATTTGTCAGTCATATCTTTGATGCACTGTCTTGAAATTAAAAAAAAAAAAAAAAAGGAATGGGAAAGCCAGCCAAGCTCTGTGTCCCATGTTCCTTTTTGTTCTCAGGAGGAGGCCCTGGGGTGCTGCTGCCTGTTTCCCAAGGCTGGCAGACACAATGCTGTCTCAACTAACATTTTCAGAGTAATTTGGGAGCTGTGACAGTCTTATAATGCAGAAGAGTGAAGGTGAACGGGCGTGGCAGACACTGGTGAGAGGAGATACTATCCTGGGTTTATTTATTCTTCTAGTCACTCATGTAAAAATCATTCATTCATTCAAAAAGTGAAATCTGCTCTAATATTTTTTAAATGTCTTGTTTTTTAAGAGTGCTTTTATGCCCCAAAATAACCTTCTCAAGTTAACTAGACTTTAATATCTAATTTGTTACAGTTTTAAGTTTTATTTATTTTAATTTTTTTTTTTTTTTTTTTTTGAGTTGGAGTCTCACTCTGTCGCCCAGACTGGAGTGCAGTGGCTGCTCCCGGCCACCGCAACCTCGACCTGCTGGGCTCCGGCGATCCTTTCGCCTCAGCCTTCCAAGTAGCCAGAACTACAGGCGTGCGCTGCCACGCCCTGCTGATTTTTTGATTTATTATAGAGATGAGGTCTCGCTGCCCAGGTGGGTCTCGAGCCCGCGGGCTCAGGCAATCCACTCACCTCAGCCTCCCAAAGGTGCGGGATTACAGGCTGAGCCACCGAGCCTGGCTACGGTTTTAAGTTTTAAACCTAGATTTTCTTATACATCTCATTTATAAATCAAATGTTTTGGTATACAAGAATTTTTTAGATCAGAAAATATAGTTTATTTAGAAATTAGAGAAAAAGAGAGAAGAGATTACCTCCCTGTAGTAGAAGAGGGGGTCTAAGCTAGGAAAACATGGTGCTCATAGCTCAAAGAGCCACATGGCCAGATCAGAGTTTAGTAAAACAATGACCATGTTTTGGTATAAATTAAGGTCATTTTCACTTGTTATCAATTAGTGCTTTATTAAATCAGACTTAACAGAGCGACTTTACCTACACAATTAACACTGTTTGCAAACTTGGATAATTAAGTTTCCTTAAATATTTTAGATTACATTCATAAATTTATCATACCTAGTTTCCTTGAGCTCTTCAAATGTTTGACATGGTAGACTTACCAGCTAAACAAGCAAAATCTTTCTAAGCACTTAACAGCTCTTGTAAATCAAGTAAATTAAAGTTACAAATGTCATAAATTATTTTAAACATTTCCATTATTTTTATCATCTTAATCCAGTTTTTAACTATTCATCTTAAGAGTCTCAACTAAAAACATACTCCTTTAAAATCAAAATCACAAGACGGCTTGTGAGATTCTCTTATATGCTATGTATTCTTTTAAATGCTAGAAACACACAGAGATTAACGTAATGGTCACAAAGCTTTAATCTCAAGTCTTCATATTATGATCTGCTTTATCATCTCTCTCCGTCTTTTTAAACCTTTCCCAGATTTTAGAATCACATACTCCCAAGTGAGGGGAGTCGGTTTATTGTCTCAAGGTGGGCTGGGGGGCATCACACGGCTTTTCTCAGTCAGATTCAGGACCAGGACACAGGAGTGGTCAGGTCATCTTCCAGAGTCATTACTCTAGAGTCAGAACCGAAAACACTGTCGTTCTTTCTGCCATGTCATCGGGGTCCCTGAGCCTCTTGGCTGGAATTTCATTTAGCCACATAATAAACACAGTCTCTCTGGGTTTCTTTCAAGTTTTCATCTTAATCAGTTTTTGTAACCACTTTCAACATGTATTGCCCGATTTGGATCAGTGGACTTTCATACCTCATCGAGGTTGTACCTAATTTCCTCTGCCCCTTGATTAGAGCCAACTAATGTCCTCACTGCCTGAGTGAATTCGGCAGGCTTTCTACATTTTTCTTGTCTGACTCTCAGCCACATGTCTGGAGTCATTTTACAAACAAATTGCAGCTTCCCATTAGTTAACACAAGCTTGCCCGGTGACAAGACCTAAGCGAACTAGTTCTGAGTGAAAGAGGGAATTTACTTCCTCACACGGTTGGGCCTCCCGGAGCTGCTTCTGGCTTCAGGTATGGCTGCATATGGGGGGCTCGAGTAATGTCAGGGGCACTCTCCTATCCTGCTCAGCTGAGCTTTTCTTTCTAGTTCCTTCTCAGGCAGGTGACAGTGTAGTAGCCATTCTTGGGGCTGGGCTGAACGACATTAGTCAGGGTCCTTACTCTTTCAGTCTCAATTTCTTCATTTGTAAATGGGCAGGTTGACACCTACCTTGCAGGCATGATGTGAAGACTTGAGGAAACTATAACAGTATATTTAAAGTACCCGGCACGATGCCTGACTCATGGTAAGCTCTCAGGTGTTAATTGCTGGGCAGGCAGATAGGAAGACCCCTTATAGAGAATGATGAGAAGACTCTGTGGCAGGGACCACAGAAGCAAATACAGATTTGTGACACTGTGGAGGAATTCAGAGTAGGGAATGAATTGGATGGGCAGGAGGATGTGGACAAGGCCTCACCGGAAGAATTTGGAACAGGGTGGTAGGATGGGAAAAAGTCAAATTACGTAAGTGGAGGCTCAGAGCTGCAGGCCCCTCTGGTTTTTGTGAGCTCACCCACAGCACATCTTTCTTTGAGCTCTCACCCTTCTGCCTTACCCTCCCTCCCTGGACCACCCTCCTGCATTCTCCTGCATTTCTGTGGGATCCTTCAGGTTTGGAAGCCAAATTGGAGTGTTGAAGGGAAAGGTGATAAAAACTGGTTTTCAGTCAGCCTTTGTCTTTCTGCCTGAGCTCTGCTGATCAGGTGTCTTACAAGCTGGTGGAATGAACCGGGGCTTCTTTGAGGTAAATGTTTGTATGTGGTGGGGTGGGCTTTTGAGATCTCAGTGCTCTGTATTTCCCAGGCTTCATGCTGCCGCTTTGTGGGGCTTTCAGCAAGACACGCTGGACGGCTGAGTAGTAGAATAGCGTGGTTAAGTCAATGCTTAGGTGTCAGACTTCCCACTCCTGGCTGTGTGACCTTGAACCAGGATCCCTCACATCCCAAGCCTGGCTTCTTCCTGGGGAAGTGGGGCATGTCATGTCTGGTATGTGCTGAGGACTGACATGATGGAAAGCCATCTGGTGTCACAGTAGAGAGGGTGTCTCTGGAGTCAGGGTGGCCAGATCCAAATCTACTCCATGTGTCACCTTTCTAAGCCTCAGTTTCTCCACCTGCACAGCCGTCAAACAGCAATACTTATCCTGTTCTACAAGGTCAGCTAGAGAGGTATCACACTGATGTTAGAAGCTTGCTTTGTCGCTACTCCTTGCTACCGCGAGTTTCAATGAGCAAATATTTCCTGAGTATCTGCCACCCGTCAGCCAAACACATGAGCAGATGAAGCAGGGTGGTGTGACAGAGTATGGTGGGTTTGATGGGTATTGGGGTGGCCTTTCTGAGGAGGTAACCCTTCAGCTGAGACCTGAAAGATGAGAAAGAGGCAGGGACAAGTGTCCAGGAAGAGGGACAATCAACGCAAAACCTTGGAGAGGAGGACAGTCTTGACTTAGAAGGAACAGACATCCATGTGGTCAGAGCCAATCACAATGGAGAAAGGTGGTCAGAGACAGGATGAGAAAGTAAGGTCATCTCAGAGAGTTGTGTGGGCCAGCGGGGAGAGTTTGAACTTGAAGCATCTGAGAAGCAACTCAAGGGTATTAAGCAGCAGGGTGACAGGATAGTCTGTCTGCTGCGAGGCGGATGGATCATTAGGGATTGCACGCAGACCACAGAGATGGCCTTTTAGCAATAACCCAGGCAGTCGACAGCACTGTGAACTGCAGGTAGCAGTGGGGGTGGAGGGGACAGAGGGGCTGAGCATGTTTGGATATATTTTGCAAGCAGAGGTGATAGGACCGGGTGCTGGATTAAATGTGGCTGCTGTGTCGGTAGGTGGGGGAGATGGATGGTACAGAGGAGAAATCATGGAGAATCACTGCAAAGAGCTTTGACTTGATCAGCCTGGGGCTGGGGGACGAAGAACTCTATTTCAGAAGCACTCTGGGATATTATTAGAGTCAGAGCTACTGATCGAGTTGATAGGTTCTTCCGGCTGTCACCATTTTCCTTCCCTTGGCATTTTATCCCAGGAGTGGGTTCCAGAGAAGCCAAACTACAGCTCTTCTGCCCACTCTGACCCCTACGCAAGGGGCCAGTATGGAATTTTTCCCTGCACGCTTTTAGCTCCACTCCCCGAACTCACTGTGCCCCTGCCCTTCCCCAAGGCCTGGGAAAGAGCAGTTGGCTTTTATAAAGTCCCTGAGGTGAAGTGAGGAGGTTGTGGGATGTAGGTAGTGTCTATAGCCACCTCTGCTTGTAGAAGCACCCACAGTTTGGGGACAGGGCCTGCTAGCCACTTCCTACCCGTCCGCCAATCCCAACTGCAAGGCGAATGGTATCCTAGGGGATAAGTCACATCTGAGGCAAATGAGCTTTGTCCAGGACTTAATGACACCGGCCAGGTCCTCTCGGGGACGGTGCCCATCTGTCTGTGTCATTAGCCTGGGCTAGAACAGCATGAGGTTTGGGTGCTCAGGATGGGATGTGTTTGTCTTGGCAGCTGGGATGACAGCAGCTCCGTCAGCAGCGGCATCAGCGACACCATAGACAACCTCAGCACCGATGACATCAATACCAGCTCCTCCATCAGCTCCTATGCTAATACACCTGCCTCCTCTCGAAAACACTTGGATGTGCAGGTAAGGGACACACACCCTCCCGGGCTTCTTCAGTGGCCCCTGCCAGCAGGGAACCTCCGGCTTGTGGGGTGACCAGAATGCCCAGGTTGATAAGAGGAGGCCCAGCCTCCTGCTGCCTTTGCTGTCACCTCTCGACCTCGACCTCTACCAGCAGGGAGGCGTCAGGCGTGGACAGTGGAAACAGGATGAAGCCTCGCCATCCTCACTGTGTGGCCCTAGTGGAGTAATGTTTCCTCCCTGAACCTCCATCTCATAATCTGTTCACAAAAAACAAACAGAAAAGGACGTTAGACTTTAGCAGTTCTCGGTGTGGAGTGGAGGTCCCCTCTTTGCCACAGTGAGCCACTGCTGTCTGGGGGTGCATGTCTGATCCTTCAGGGGGATGGGGTGGGAATAAGGATGTGAACCCTGGACCGGATGGCCAGTATGTTCTGCCATGAGGTTCGGAACTGCCAACTGTTGGTCTAGGGGTCACATCTCCCTGCCAATGTGTTTAGTTTGGCCCATAGCGTTACTATCTTTTTTTTTTTTTTTTTTGAGTTGGAGTCTCACTCTGTTGCCCAAACTGGAGTGCAGTGGCACACTCCCGGCCACTGCAGCCTTGACCTGCTAGGCTCCGGCGATCCTTCCACCTCAGCCTTCCAAGTAGCTGGAACTACCAGCGCGCACTACTATGCCCAGCTAATTTTTGATTTATTGTAGAGATGAGGTCTCGTCAAGTTGCCTGAGTTGGTCTCGAACTTGTGGGCTCAGGCAATCCACTCACCTCAGTCTCCCAAAGTGCTGGGATTGCAGACTGAGCCACTGAGCCTGGCCTACTCTTCTTTTAAAACCAGATTCCATATCAAATTTTAAAAATTGCATATTTCACATGAAAATATCTGCTCTCTCTTGAAAAATCAGGTGATATTGCTGCCATGAGCCTATATTCTCCACATGGTGACAATCAGCAGATGTCCCAGGATCTGCCCCCATTAGACTGGCCACTCCTACTCCAGTGGACCCAGCTACTACCTGCTGGCTGGCTGCATTCTTTAAAATAGCCCCGGGCCTTGAGGTGTTTGAGTTTTCAACCCCTGTGTTACACTCTTAGATTTTATGTTTCAAATATGGTGCCGTTACGCATAGGCAGGTTCACTGGCCCACACAGCATTCCTCGGTGATCGCAGGGGGTGGTTCTGATAAGTCCATATTACCCCCTGGGAAGGTGAAGTGCCGTCCTCACAGCCTGTCCCCAATTTGAGACTAATCAGCATAAGGACTGGTCAGCCGTGGCGGTGCTGGCGTAGTGGGCTGGAGCCTTTTTCATGATTGGTCCCTCCCACTAGTGGGGGCCAACCGCTGTCTTGAGCCGACCCATGGGAAACTCTGATGGGGACAAAGCCTCCTGGTGTGACCTTGGGGAGGGCAGAACTAGCACTACCCCTTCTTCCACTTCCTTCCATGTCCTCCTCCTTTCTTAACTGGTTTTTTTTTTTTTTTTAACTTTGCACAGAGAAGAGCTGATTTGGAAATCTCCTTTCACAGGTATCTCTTCTTTGAGCGTAGGGCTAAGGAAAGGATGCATCAGTGTGGGAGTAATTCTGTCCCACAGAAATGAAGCAATGGTGGCCTGATGAAATAGATTAGGTGTTGCCCACGGGAGTGCCAGTTACTTCTTGCATTCTCATTTTAGCCAGATTTTCCAATTATTATTTCGGAGTAAGGGTATGTTGTGGTGGTTGTTTTTTTAAAAAAAATCTACCCAAATGACTGAAAGGGGGTCATTTTGGTGTGACTGGTAATGTCTATATCTTGATCTGAGTGGTAGGATGTATGTTAATTTTCTAAAATTTATTCAAGCTGCATACTTAAGATTGTACACTTCACTATACAAAAAACAAACACAATCCCAGTCATACTGCCCAAGAGTGACCACTGTCTAATCAGTGGTTAGACACAAGTGAGAAACACTCAGCCAGCCCCTGTCCCTGCCCCTATCTATATGCCAAATGTCACACTATCCACCGGTTTTCCTGTTCCTGTGGACACTAATTTTTTTTCTTGAGTTTCATTCCATATTCAAGATAACCACCACCCAGTTTCCAGACTGTCCTTAGAAAATAAGGTAAGAGCCAAGGCATCGATCACCCAGGCGTGTGTATCCAGGAGCCAGGAAGGTTATTAGATGTACTGCAGAGAGAGGGAAAATCAGAGAAGACTCCCTTATTAACTTGGAAGATAGGAGAAGCTTGTTCCCAAGATGCAGGCTGAGCCAGTAACATGCTGTATTGGAAGAATTTCTTTTTCTTTGTTCCCTTTCTGCAAAGCCAGAGTTGGAATCTCTGTTCCACATTGATACAAAGCAAACATCTGGGATTTGCAAATGATTTCCTATCTGATACAGTTGAATTTGGTTAATGCCAAGGCCCCACCTCTTTGGATCAACTCTGCTTTCATCTTGCTAATGTCACATCAGAAAAGATTCAAGAATTCTACACACATCTTTTGATCAACATCAGAAGTTATTTCAAGGGGGGGCAAAGGGTTTATTATTCATTGGGTGGTTTTGTTTTGTTTTTTTCCTACACAACTACCTGGGTTCAAAATATTAAAATTGAAATGAGAAAAGTAGCAGTAAAATAAATGCAGACTGCACCAATAGTTGCTATGATTTCTAGCGATGGTTTCTTTAAATGGATTTTTAGTGACAGTCCCTTTGTTTCTGTCCAGGGAGCATCTCAAAATATTTGAATCAGCATACTTTGCAGCCTCCCACCCTTCTCCCCCATATCACTCTGAGGAACGCTAAGGACCATTACTCCTCTGTGAGCAGCATCAGGCTACGGGGAGATGTGCGCTGCACCCTTCCTGGGAACTGCGCCTTCTGCACTCTGGTCCATATGTGTCTCTGTCACATGCTGGTTTACCTTGGACCGGGGGGCAGCACCCAGTCTGCTAGGCGAGACATGGGGAGGCAAGAGGAAGTGGCTTAGCATATCCATAAGGAAAGCCAGTTGAGGACAGGTGCTTGGGTCTTCCCATCTGAAAAGCCCCTGAGGAACAGCTGGAAGGAATTGCACCCAAGACAGTGATTGTCTGGGAACCCTAAGGCACAGCCTCGTGCAGCTGATTGGAAGAGGAAGAGGCAGATCATTGGGAACAGAGGTTCCCTTTGTCTGTGAGGGACTTCGTTTTCCTTGGTGATGTCAACAGGCACTGAAGGGTGCCCTCCAGGGAGCACATGTGCCATCCAGCATCGGCCCCTGTGCTCGCTGCTCCTTGGAGTCCAGCAGAGAATCCCCTGCTGAGACCTGAGGGCCTCTTGAGTGACTCCCTCCAGGAGAGCTGCTAATTCCAGCTGGGCAGCCAGACCCTGGTACGGTGTCAGGAAGATGGTGTGGACTTGGAAGTCAGAGTTTTTGAGTTGAGCTCTCACTCTGTGGTATCCTGGGATGAGCAAATTACCTTTTGCAAGGCTTAGCATCCTTATCTGTGACATAGCAGCAATTAGACCTGTCTCCAAGGGTGAGTGTGAAAATGACCCAGAGATTCTTCATCTGAGCACATTTCTCTCAGGGCCTAAGGCGAAACGGTTGCTTGGAAGTCTTGTTCTTTCCTTCTTCCCTCTCTCTCTCCATCTCTCCCTCTTCCATGCATGCCAGTCACTAAAAGTTGACTGTGTTCTTATTTTGTTTGTAGTTTCAAAGCAACCCATATTTGGAATATTTTATTTGGGGGACAGTGTGTTAGTGGCAGAGGGCTTTGACAAACACACATCACTCTCCCACACATTCAACATTTTCCCTGGGTTCTGTGGAAGGCAACATCCCAGGTGCTGAAGGCAAAGCTGTACATGTCAGGATTTCCTCTCATTTTCTTTTTTTTTTTTTTGAGTTGGAGTCTCACTCTGTCACCCAGACTGGAGTGCAGTGGCCGCTCCCGGCCACCGCAGCCTCGACCTGCTGGGCTCCAGCGATCCTTCCGCCTCAGCCTTCCATCCTCTCATTTTCAATGCCTGTGAAATGTTCAACAACACACACAAGCGGAAACAGACAGTTCCATGTCAGTTTATGTTCTGCTACTCTGGGAAATACAATTTTGAATTATGTGGCAAGGATTCCTGTCCTGCATGGCCTCGGGTGTCCTTAGAGCTCTCTGGCTGTCCTCTGAATGTTGTCATGGATGTAGGGATGGGGTTGGAGGGACGAGTTGGGGTTCCCTTTCCCACCACCTGCTGGGAGCTGCTGCTTCTGACTTTGGGAAAGTCACTCTTCTTAGTCAAACCTACTTTTTCCTGGGGTGTAAAATACTGATAATAACACACCTGAGGGGGTAAGATGAGCTGGAAGTGTTCAAGGGACACAGTGCCTGGGGGAGTGACTGGCAGCTGACGATGCTGAAGCCAGGTATTCTTTCTGTGATGACTGGGGCTCAGACTTCAGCCACCTCAGAATCTAGCTCTGAAGGAGATGTGAAGAGGGAGGATCCCTGCCTCCTGGTGGCTTGTGGCCCAGGAGCAGGAAAGACAATTACCTCTTCCTCCAATGGAACAAACAAAAATGGAGCAGATGCTGAAGATGATGACAGAGGGGTGGGGACTTCCAGAGATGGGAAGAGTTGGTGGCGGAAAGAGCCACTATTTGTTGCGTCCCCCACACTGCATCCATAGAGTCTACCATCAGCTCTCTCAGATACCTATTTATGATCATTCCTGTTTCACACACAAGGCAGTAATCTCAGAGAAGTGGAGCAGTGTCCTCCGGGGTCACACAGGGCAAACGAGTGGCAGCCCCCAGCACTTGAACCCAGAACCCACACTCTTCCTCCACGTCACCCCAAGCTTCTGTTCTTCCGGTCTCACCTTGGTTCCACCCTGAGAAGATTGGTCTCCCCTCTGGCGTCCCTTATGTGTGGCCTATTTCTCCACCTTTCCCTTGAACGGTGAATGACTAAGTAGACTTCCAAGGAAGGGTAATATGAAACTCCTTCAGAAAAAAGGTGGTGCCATTGAGATGGGAACAATGGGCAAAGGCATGGAGAGGAAGGCAGGATAGACCCCGAACAGATCCCCACATGGGGTAGATCCCCATGAGGAAGTCATGCCGGCTGGCCCCCGCTACTGAGAGCTTTGGGAACAGAGTCTAGGACGTACTTATTTCTTAATCCCAAGGGTTTGCCACCACGTGGTCTGGCACAGCTCAGGAAGGATTTGCTACAGAGATACGAACTCAGAACCAATAGAGTGTCCCAGGGCAAATGCCCAGATCTTCAAGTAGAGCTGGGAAGGCAACTGTCCTGGACCAAGTTGGGAGTGGGGTGTGACGGTTGGATGTTGAGGGTGGAGGATGTGATGGTTGGATGTTGGGGGTGGATGGTATGATGGTTGGATGTTGACGGCAGGGATGTGATGGTTGGATGTTGAGGGTGGAGGATGTGCTGGTTGGATGTTGGGGGTGGGAGTGTGATGGATGTTGAGAGCTGGGGGTTGTGATGGTTGGATGTTGAGGGCAGGGGTGTGATGGTTGGATGGTCCCCATTCTAGAAGGGGAGAGTCAAGCCAGCATGTGCACTTTTTCTAGGAAATTGGATTTCTAGGGGTCCTATGCAGACACTGGGCTAGTGCTGCTCTAGGATTGGGGTTCAGGAGCAGCCAGCCAGCCTGCCAGGATGGAAGGTGTTGATATTAGGTGCTACTGGGTGTGTAGAGACACCTCATATCCTTGGACTCATCCTCAAGGAAGGTTAACACGCGGGCTCTGCGATTAGGCTTTCTGGAATCCCAGCGTCTTCACTGTGTGACCTTGGGCAATTTTCTTTTCCACTCTGTGCCTCAATTGTCTTGTGTAAAATTGCAACTATTAGCTGTAACTTCCTCATGGGTTTTTGATAAGGATTGAATTCAATGATGGATTTCAAGCACCTTAGCTTAGTGCCTGGCACATAGTAAGTGCTCAATAAGTTTTAGTTGTAATGCTACTGTTATTGGCACCATTATAATGTGATTATGGAAAATAGATATAAGAGCATTTAAAGAATAAGTAATGCAGTAACATATGTGGCATGTGCTAAATTTTTAGTGCCTCTTAAAAAGCATATTAGAATATGTTAGAATATACTTGAACATAAGCTCCATGAGGTTGATAATTTGCATTTGTTCATTGTGTTATTCCCAGTGTAAATATTTGTTAAATGAATGCTTCCAAAGTCTAGTTCTTTCCTGCCTCCGGGCCTTTGCACATGCAGTTCCCTCTGCCTGGCATGCTCTTCCCTAAACTGATTCCTTACTAACTTTCTTTTCATTCTTTAGGGTACATCTTCCAAAAGCTCATAACTGACTGCTGCCCCCCATCCCCATCATCAAAATCTAAATTAGATCAATGTCTGTATTTCTCTCTCAAACTCCTTGTCCTTTCTTTGTAATAGTCTTCATAATTCACAATTCCACACTTGTTTGTAGGTATTTGTTCAATCTCCACCTCCTTCACTGGATCTTAAACTCCATGAGGGATGGAAACCTGTCTTACCCACAGATTCTCTGACCTTGGGTGGTGCCTGGAAGACAGTGGACACTGAGTTCATTCTGGTTCAACACTGGAGGTGTTTAGAGGAAGGAGACACTGGGCTGAGCGAGTTGGGATAAGGGCATGGGTAACTTTATTGTCTGCAAAATTGCGATAAAGACAATAGTGCTTACCTACTTACCCTCCTTAACCAGGTATTGACTGGTCTCAGCTGAGATAATTTTGTTAAAATGTGCCGTAGCCTGGAGAGCGGGTGTTCCTTTGCTCCTTCCTTAACTCCCCAAGCTTCAAGTAAGCACCTGTTCAGTGCCACATGTGTCATCTCAGAAGGATGAGCTTCTCACAGTCAGAAGTGTGTTTCTGTCCTCGTATCTGGTGCTCATACCTAGCTGGGAAAAAACAAAGAACTCACAGGTAGCTGTCATGGGCAAGTGGAATTCACAAGGGGAGAAGGTTGTGAGAGAGAGGTAATTTGGGCTGCCTGTCTTGTTTTCACTTGTATCCCACTCAGCCCTCGTATTTGTGGAGGAAGGCAAGTGTTCCACCCTTGGAAAGCAGGCATCAGGCCGCAGTCTGACTGGATGTTCATTCTCTCTTCCCACCCTGCTGATCACACCCACTCTTAGCAGTGAAGGATAGCAAACATGGGACTCGGGTTTGGCCACCCCAAAAGTGCTGCCGCTCTCCCTCTCCCACTTACTGAGTGCTTCTCCCCGCCCGTGCCCTCCCCCTCACCGACTGTCTGTACCCCTTGACTGGCCTCAAACCCCAGGAGGCCTCTGAAGCATTCTGGTAAGCTCTATGCCTTTTAGATGCAGGAGATCATTAACGTCACACTCCTGTCCCTCCTGGGTTCCGTGACCAGCAGGTCAGGGCTCTTCCAAAGAAAGCCGGCTAATTATATCCCTCGTCTGAACAAAATCCCGCAAGGGGAGCAAGCCAGTGGCATATAAACGATGCCGGTGGGGGCAGGTACCGCAGCTCTTAGCATCTGAGGGAGGCGATGGGTGAGGACCATCTCTTCCCGGCTCCTGGCTCCCCCTGATTGTATGGAACTAGCAGCCACCCCTGCTCGCTTGCTCCCATGCTCCATGTGTCAGTTCCAAAGATCTAGCTGCCAGCGGAGTGATGGGAAGAGGGCATAATGGAGGGAAGTGACTGGGAGGCTGGCTGCTGGTTAGAGACCCAACCACTGGAGTTATCCAAGTGGCAGAGATTTAGTGTCTGAATTCCCACCACACCCCCGGCTGGTTCCCCTCCTTGGACTCCTTCCCTCTTTTTCCCTGGACCCCTGTTACTCCTCCTCCTTACTCCTTTCTAGGGTTATATTTATATTATTTACGTCCCTTGTACCAAAAAAAAATTATATATATATATGAGAATCAGGCTTTTCAACAAGATAATCAGAGAATGAAATCCCAAATGTTTTTAAAGTAATGATTATTTTACCCTTAACTAGTCCAGTGTTCTGGCATTTTTACCTTTGGAGTGAGGGACTCGCTTGCCTGGGATTTGGAGGGACTAATCCAGAGAGTCTCTGCCCACAGACCGACGCGGAGAAACACTCGCAGGTGGAGAGAAATTCCCTGTGGTCCGGTGAGGATGTCAAGAAATCAGACGGAGGGTCAGACAGTGGCATAAAGATGGAGCCCGGTTCCAGGTGGAGGAGGAATCCTTCCGACGTGTCTGACGAGTCCGACAAAAGCACATCAGGCAAGAAGAATCCCGTCATCTCCCAGACAGGCTCGTGGCGGCGAGGCATGACTGCTCAGGTGGGAATCACCATGCCGAGGACGAAGCCGTCCACCTCAGCAGGTGCACTCAAGACCCCAGGAACTGGTGAGTATAAGACCAGCTCTGTCTTTTCTGTACGGTTGTCCATCTGAAAACCAAAACCAGAGTAGCCCCAGCAAGGACTTGATTTAACTCTGAGGACTTATAATCTGTTCACAATCAGCTTTCATAAAGGGTCACGTCCCTACCTTTTTCTGAGTGGAAATAGGTAGACATGGGAGCCTCGTAAGCTCTGGTTCAACTGAGGCATGTTGAATTGGTTGAACTCTGCGTTAGCACAGCCAGGGCAGACTATTCAACGGTGTGGTTTAAAAGCTGTTGGCATGTTGAGTTGATGTTTTCCATGATATGTATGTAACAAAGGCAGAGGTACCCACCCCCTGGACATGATAGGGACAGCCTCTTAATAGACACAAGGTGAAAGGTTGCTAAAAGGCAGGTCATTTTCACCCCCAGATATATCAGTGACTAGCTGGCTTTGCTTTATCCTGAGTAAATTTGGACTGCTTTGCAGATGAGTAAAATCATTGACATTTTCTAAAAGGCTCACAGTGACAGTAGTCGGCTATATTCTCTTTATAGAAAGCTCCTTCCTCTGCCTTCCCAAGAGAAAAGTGAGCCAGCTCTTCAGAGGAGGGAGTATCTTAAACAGATGAGATGGATGAGCTGGGCTCTTGGTTTGCAGCTAATGTCGCTGATCTCTCTCTCAGGAAAAACAGATGACGCAAAGGTATCTGAGAAAGGAAGGCTTTCTCCCAAAGCCTCCCAGGTGAAGCGCTCCCCATCAGACGCAGGCCGCAGCAGTGGCGACGAATCCAAAAAAACCCTCCCCAGCAGCTCCAGGACACCCACTGCCAACGCCAACAGCTTTGGATTCAAGAAGCAGAGTGGCTCAGCTGCTGGTCTGGCCATGATCACGGCCAGTGGGGCCACCGTCACCAGCAGGTCAGCCACGCTGGGCAAAATCCCAAAGTCATCCGCACTCGTCGGTCGGTCTGCGGGTCGGAAGTCGAGCATGGATGGAGTTCCCAATCAGGACGATGGGTACTTGTCCCTCAGCTCCCGAACGAACCTGCAGTACCGGAGTCTGCCGAGGCCCAGTAAGTCCAACAGCCGGAATGGGGCTGGGAACAGGTCTAGCACCAGCAGCATAGATTCCAACATCAGCAGCAAGTCAGCAGGCCTGCCGGTGCCCAAGCTGAGAGAGCCTTCCAAGACGGCCCTGGGCAGCTCTCTGCCAGGTCTTGTCAACCAGACGGATAAGGAGAAAGGCATCTCGTCAGACAACGAGAGCGTGGCTTCCTGTAACTCGGTGAAAGTGAACCCAGCTGCCCAGCCTGTGTCCAGCCCAGCTCAGGCCACTCTCCAGCCCGGGGCCAAGTATCCAGATGTGGCCTCTCCCACACTCCGCAGGTAAGTATGTACATAAACGGTACTGAGCAAAACTGAAATACAGGGAATGGCATCCTGGACTACTAATTTCCTGTTTCTTAGTGAAAGCAGCCTCTGTTTTTCTCCACTTCAGTCCTCCAGTAAAGCTGTTTGGTCTGATGCTGCCAGCAATTTTGGAGTCAACTGATGATTTTCCTATGTTGGGATGAAAAAGCCTCTGGAATCAGTCATCCTGGGTTCAAATCCTGATTCCATTTCAATTAGCTGCCTCGAAACCTTTCTTAACAATTCTGCCTCACTTTTCTCATCTATAAAACGGAGATGTGATAACTTTTCTCAGGGGTTTTGTAAAGATCCACCTTCATAGTCATGTCTGGTCATAGTAAGCACTCAGTAGAAATTAGTTATCATCCAAGATGAGGCAATGATGCACCCTTAAGCCCAAGTGGCAAGTTCAGGAGAAGCAGATAATTTTTTTCTTGTCCTGGTCACTGAGTGTCTTCATTATGGCAGGCAGTGACCTCAGACAGATCCTTACTCAGGAAGCCTGACATCCCCATGTACTTTTTTTTTTTCTTAAAGCAGGATTTATTGAGAGGACAGAAAAGTTCCCACCGTGGGAGAGGACCCGAGGGGGTTGTCCCCCATGTAATTTTTTGTTGGTTTTTGCTTTTTAGAGACAGGGTCTTGCTCTGTTGCCCAGGCTGGTGTGCAGTGGCACGATCATGGCTCATTGCAGCCTTGACTTTTTGGGCTTAAGCGACCCTGCCACCTCAGCCTCCCTAGTAGCTGAGATTAAAGGTGTGCACCCTCACACCCAACTAATTTTTTTTTTTTTTGAGTTGGAGTCTCACTCTGTCGCCCAGACTAGAGTGCAGTGGCTGCTTCCGGTCACCGCAGCCTCGACCTGCTGGGCTCTGGCGATCCTTCTGCCTCAGCCTTCCAAGTAGCCGGAATTACAGGCATGCACTACCACGCCCGGTTGATTTTTTGATTTATTGTAGAGATGAGGTCTTACTGCCCAGGCGGGTCTCGAACCCGCGGGCTCAGGCAATCCATTCACCTCAGCCTCCCAAAGTTGCGGGATTACAGGCTGAGTCACTGAGCCCGGCTTAATTTTTTTTTTTTAATTTGTTTGTAGAGACAGGGTCTCTAACTCCTGGGTTCAAGTTATTATCCTACCTCGGCCTCCCAAAGTACTGGGATTCTAGGCATGAGCTACCGTGCCTGGCCCCTGCATACTTTTTTTATACTACATGCATAATTCCAGGTTCATCTGAAATTTTAGCTTCCTTTATTACAAATAAACCAAAAAAACTCTTAAAGCAGAACTATTTCTGAAATTCAAAAATCGATTTCCTGTTACCTTAAAACAGACATCATTTTCCCACATTTCCACACGGAGTAGAAGTCCCTGATATGAAAATATTGTTCATTGGCTTTTTTAAAAAACAGTTTCTTTTAAAGGTATACAACTTTGCCTATATTCTTGTTATCTCATGGTAACATCCACTGAACCATCCTCAAACTGCAACTGCATAGCTTACAGCTCATCCTGCCTTCCCAGGAAATTTCTTGTCAGAATGAGTAAGTCCCAAGGGTAGAAAATGAAGCAGCGAGAAAATAAAAATTATATGCACAGGCGCATATTTGGGGATGAACAGGAATGTTTGAAAAGACTTCAGAAGGAGCATTCCACATGAAAGGTGTAATGAGGCCGTTCCCTGTTCTTTGTCTAGACTTGATTATTAGAATTTCAGTAATGATTATTTTTTTTCATGGGGAAGGTCTTCTTAGGCTGCTCTTTGTTGTTCTAACAGATTGCCTTGTAAATGAAAGTGTTCTCTGTTTCTTGCCTCAAGTGTTATGTGTAATATTCACTCTTTGGTATTGTAGATTTCCTTTAGCAACTGCAAAAGCACATTACTAGACTCTTAGGCCAGGGTAGCAGAAAACCTGAAATGCACGGAGGTCCTTGGGCTCCCTAGGCTCCACGTGGTTCACCACTCAGCCAATTCCTGGTAGATTACGTTTTGCCGAAATCATTCAAGTGTTCTCAATTATCTCTGTGTGCATGAGTATGGAGAAGAGAAGTTTTAGGTAAAATGTAGGTTGCACTTTTCAAATGATTTGAAGACTAACAGCCAAAAAATTGGACTTTTCCTGTGTAGTTACACATAGCAGAATGAGAAGCAATGTGTACATGTCAGGAAAAGATGGATGAGATTTCGTTCTTCTCACCATTGGAAGTACTTGGCCATGAAGCGAGTTACCTTTGGAGGTAATGAGGTTCCTGTCACTGGATGTATGTAAGCATTCTAAAGCCAAGATTCCACATTAGGATATTTCATTCCCCAGTTGTCACCAGGCAAAAAGATTTTCTCCTCTGTCACCAGACACCATAGTAAGGATTGATTGGTTGGTTCGTTGTCTGTCTTTATAATAACTGAGATTCGTAGGGCTGTTTGGAGGGAACAGAGATCAAACTCACACCACTCTGAGAGAAAGGCCATCTTCCTGTCAGAATATGTAGAAGTTATGCCTCTTTGCAGAGATACTTTTTCTACATGGGTTTTAGTAGGTGGAATAAAGCCTGTGCATTTCTGGAATGTGGACCTTTACTCCGATGTTAAGACATTTCCACCAATCTACCAGACAGCTCTCTGCCAGTGGAAGAGGGGGTATTTGTGGCATCCTTTCTAGTCTGACGGCACAGTTTTGGGCAGGGGAGATGACATGGAATGACTTTTCTGTGTTTCCATCATGGGAACACAGTTCATGCCCAGTGTTTCTGGTTTGATGTCTTGTGAACCTGGCAAGATTTCTATGTATGTCATTGGATAACTCCAGTTCTCTGGCCCTAAAAGATGCATCTTTCAGATCGGGCTTTCTGTTGATGATATCACTGGGGCGGTAATTTCCCAGATCTAGACTCGTGTTCTTGATTCTGTGTGTGGTGCTTAGTGATCAAAGAATCCAAATCCCTTGGCACCGATCTGTTGAAGTTGATTAAGACAGCTCTTTGGCCAGGCTCGGTGGCTCAGCCTGTAATCTCAGCATTTTGGGAGGTCAAGGCGAGTGGATTGCCTGAGCCCGCGGGTTCGAGACCAGCCTGGGCAACTTGGTGAGACCTCGTCTCTACAATAAATAAAAAATGAGCCGGGTGTGCTAGCGCGCGCCTCTAGTTCCAGCTACTTGGAAGGCTGAGGCAGAAGGATCACCGGAGCCCAGCAGGTCGAGGCTGTGGTGGCCGGGAGCATGCCACCAGTCTGGTGACAGAATGAAACCCCAACTCAAAAAGAAAAAAAAAAGACAGCTCTTCTCCCTCTGGATATTTCCTGGGCCAGGGCAATTTTGTAGTTAGTCTATTTAAAGAAAGAAAAGGAAGCAAGGTCTTGGAACAGCATGGAGAGACCACAGAAAATGACTCCCCATCGTCCTTTGCCTCGGACAGAACCAGAGCTTCAGCTGCAGCCTAGACCTTGAAGCCAGCACCCTGTGATGCACCCAGGGTCCAGCCGGCTCTGTGCCGATGTTTCCCCATGGAGTGCCCATGGTCATCTCAGTAAGATGGCTGTGCCACTCCCCAGGGATTCCCCACCCCTGCACCCCACCCATCTTTAACAGTCAGATGCCCCTTGGCACTGGGCATTCATTCCACACAACCCTTTGTCTCTTACAGACTCTTTGGTGGAAAGCCTACCAAGCAAGTGCCCATCGCTACAGCTGAAAACATGAAAAACTCAGTGGTCATCTCCAATCCTCATGCCACCATGACCCAGCAAGGTAATCTAGACTCACCGTCAGGCAGTGGCGCCCTGAGCAGCGGGAGCAGCAGCCCTCTGTACAGTAAGAACGTGGACCTCAACCAGTCTCCGCTGGCCTCCAGCCCCAGCTCAGCCCACTCGGGACCCTCCAACAGCCTCACCTGGGGCACCAACGCTAGCAGCTCCTCGGCAGTCAGCAAGGATGGCCTGGGCTTCCAGTCCGTTAGCAGCCTCCACACCAGCTGCGAGTCCATCGACATCTCCCTCAGCAGCGGGGGCGTTGCCAGCCACAACTCCTCCACCGGCCTCATCGCCGCATCCAAGGACGACTCCCTGACTCCCTTTGTTAGAACCAACAGTGTGAAGACCACACTGTCAGAAAGGTTGGTGCGGTGCCTCTGGCTGCCTTTCTTTCAGAAAGACACCCTTCTGAAAGTAACAAGCTGAGGTTAAGGAATCTCACATGTCCACCACCTCTGCCTGTGCGATTCCTCACTGATGACTGCTGTCTTTCGTGGGACAGTTTGGGATGGGATGGAGCTTGGCTCTGCTTCTTGTCTTTTTCTCTGTGATTATTCTTGGTGCTTAGAGCTCCTGGAAGCCTCTGGAGGGACAGGTTTATGCTACCACTGGAGATGGCTTTCAGCCTCTGAAATCCTCCCATTTTCTTCTGGTGTTCATTGACGGCTTCGTTTCCCTCCCCTTGTGATGGTCCACACAGGGCAGGTGGTGGGTGCAGCCATGGAGTGCATGGGAGAGTGCTTTAGGAAGCTGGGTAGATCTTGTGGCCACGTGGCAAATACCCTCCTACTGGCCATCATGATAGGAACTCAAGAAGCTGAGTGTCCTCAGACCCCTGGGCTTCACTGCAGTAGTGACATGTATCCAGTTTCTACACATGGGGATGCAAACTGGGGTCCATGTGGGGAACCAGAAGCACGTTCTAATCATTGTGTATGACAACACTTCTCCTTTCTTCCAAGCTAATGTTGCTTCTCTTGTTTTCTACCTGTCTGGATTTCTAGCCCTCTCTCTTCCCCTGCTGCTAGCCCTAAGTTCTGCAGAAGTACTCTGCCCAGGAAACAGGACAGGTAATGACACCGTGGGCCAGGGACCTACCGGGCCCCTAGGTTCCTCTGCCCTCCCGTTGTCAAGCCAGATGTCTTGTGTGAGGCTGTTGGTCTGAGGCTTCCGCTTGTGTTTGTGGCGCTAGTGTACTCTGTGACGTGCAGACATGCCAGTGAGGGGCAGTTCTGCTGTCTGCTAAGCCTGGAGAGGTGGAGGATTGGGCCAATCCCGTTGCTCCTGCTTTGGGAAGGTGCCCTCAAACCCGCCACTTGGCGGGGGCAGTGGACGCCCTCACTCGGCATCTCCTGTGGCATGTTCTCGCCTTCCAGCTTCCTCCCCTTCCTCTCCCTCCTCCAAGCCCAGAACCATCTACCACCTACCGTGCGACTTGGCCCTGACCTTTGCCTCCCCCTCTCCCTTCCCTCACGCAACCTGCTCTCCTCCCTTTCGAAGTTCTCTGCTTCAGTTTGGCTCCTGTGTCTTGCAGACTGTTGTGCTCTGTGTGCCCATTTCCTGTACTGATCGTGAAAAAAAAAATGTGTTAAGACTTGACAAACGAAGATGCTTGTGTTTGCCCCCAGCTGTGGGTGGGCTGCGGAGATGGACACTGACTTTAAATTTGTGGGGGAGTGATCACTTGGCCAAACATAACAAGCAGATGTTGTTTCGTGCTAGGGGAAAAAAAAAAGAAAACCTCTTCATCCCATCAACAGCAAAAACCTTGCTTTTGTTACTTTCATAAGCCAAGCCTTTAAACCCTTGTTCTTTGGAAATCCAAGTACCTTCACTTGATCAGCCAGCAGGTTGTAACATGCCCTGACTTGGGCCCAGGCCTCGGCTCCTAGCTACACCCGACGAGGGCCGCAGAAATCGAGAGGGACCTGGAATTCACTTCTTACAGATGAATTCCAAATATGCAGACTGCTGGCCTCTTGACACCTCCAGCCAGTCCCTTCTCCCACTTGAAGTCATTGCCTGTGGGCCTTTGGGGGTGGGCCAGAGGTAGGGGTGCAGAAGCTGGCATCCCCTCTTTCCGGAAGCAGTGGTGGGGTGCAGAGAGGGCCACTGGGCAGCAGAAGGAACAGACTCGCTTTGAGCCCTGAGCTTTGCTTTGAACTTGTGGAAAAGGAAGAGCAATTGGGGTTGAGCCACTCAGACCTCCTGGGACTCAGGGTGAGGTATGCACTGGTGTCGGCTCAGGCCGCAATGTCGGCTTCTTTGGTTTTCTATGGATGTGTTGCATGCGTGGCTGGATAAGGGAGCACGCCCTGGTGATGCAAGTCCCTTCTCCAGGGTCCTTTAAGCCCCTTCCCTTGCTCCCTTCTCCGCATTCCCTGCCTTTCCTGCGCTTCTCTGAAGTTCTTATTTTTTGTTTTAACTTTCCCACAGTGACCCGCACCTTGATAGGAACACTTTGCCTAAGAAAGGACTCAGGTATCTGTGTTTCCTTCTTGCATCCATGCCATCTGTCGTGGCTTTGGAGCTTGGCTGTGTGGTCTCTCATGGCTGGTGGGGGTCTGGGCTGGGGTCCCCGCTTTGACCACCGCGGCAAGACCCTTTGGATGATGGCTCCCCTCACACCTCTCTTTCTCATCTCCCCATTTGTTGGCTTCTTTGCTTGAGCAGGAACTGTGCTTTTTTGGGCTTATGTGGTAAAACCATCTCATGAAACACATCCCTGGGCAAGGCCACAGAGTAGTTGCTGCTGCTTCTGGGGCCAGTGGGTTTAACCTCTGAGCACTTCACCATGACCATCCTGTTCACAAGGCTGTCTTCCAAGTGAAAGCACATGACTTATAGCATGCTGATCTGTTCACTAGGACAGGCGCACAGGAGGAGAAGAGTATTTCCTCCAAATCTGAAAATATTTTGGGGGGTCATAAAAACTACTAACGGTATAATTTGTACTTGTTTAAATATTCTACTCAGAAGTTCAATGCCCAACAAGACATGGGTGTGACCATTTTTTGGTGAATATAAAGACTACAGGAAGGGATGTCCTCTCAGCCCTAGTGAGTGGTGGCTTGGGCTCATTTTTGGTGCCAGTCCTGGTAAAACAAGATGCTATAAGTCACCATCGCTCACACCATCTGCATCACTTTGCCACCCAGAGGAACTGCAATTTGCTGACACCTCCCCCATGACCTCACTGTCGTATGAGCGTGGCTGTCATTTCTCCTGCTTTCTAAATACCTTGCTCTCTGTAGCATCGATTCACCTTGCACTAAGCATTAAGTGCTTCTGCATAAAATGGAACTTGGAATGAGATGTTTCGTTGCTGTCGTGTATGTCTATAGTTAATAACCTGCAGCTCTTAAGAGTGAGAGCATTTTTGAACTGTAACATGAGGTAGGTATCAATGTGTCCTTTCAATAGGAGCTCCGAGGAAAGCCAATTCTAACAATCTAAGAGGGAGAGTATTAAAGTCTCCCAACAGATGTCCCTTGGGAGGGAGTCCAGTGGTGGGGACGTAGAGGGAGCTTTGGCAAGGCTTTTTGTATTTACCAGTTTCCACTCTGCCTGTGAGGACTGCTTGTCCAGCCACCATGCCATGGCCTTAAATGATGGCCACTCTTAATAGAAGTTTTACTTGAATGTCCCATGGGTGCCCTAAGAATAAGCTAACCTTAGGTTAGCTTAAGTTACTTACATAGTAACATCTTTGACATGATGTATATATAACTGAAGTAGAGCTTTCCTATCAAAATTACATAGCTCTGACTTTTTAAAATTGGTTTTCAAAAAATTCCAGGGTAGGGATATATGACAGGCTACTTTCAGGCCATTGATGTGTCCTAGAAAGTTGCCTGTCTGTCGACTATCGTAACAACATGAGGGAAGAAACATCTTTGCATTCCCTAACTCCCTTCCTCCGTACACAGGCACATCCTGATACAGCTTCTGTTAAGCCCAGAGAAGCCCTCTATTTGTGTACCCCATGGTACATAAGTCCAGCGATACCCTGGCCACTCGCCTGTTGGCATAATGAAAGGAGCATGGGTTTTGGAATCAGACATACATGGACTGAACTCTCAGCTATGTGATGCAAAGCAGGGTCCTTACATTCCCTGAGTATAACATGGGAATCAGAGCATCTGCATTGCTGAGTAGGTCTGAGGCTTTGGACAGGTCATGTCCATGAGGCACCCAGCACACACTGTAGATGTTCAATAAATCATCACCAGGTATGGTTGAGAATAAAGGAGGGGACAGACCACATAACTTCTGAAAACCCTCTGCTTTAAAACCTGATAGTTTGGGGTCCCTTTTGTGAAGGTGTGTGGATGCTCTGTTGCAGCAACTACCATGAGCATCCATGTCCTCTGTCCTTCCCTTAATGACCACCCTCTCACGTGCTGTGATTTATGGCCACTGATTTGTGCTGGAGAATGCAGATGCTGTGAGTTATCTCATTAAAACATTCTCAGAGCTCTAACAGCAGCTTATTTTGTTGTTTCAGTCCTGTCAAGGCAGGGGCTTCCACATGACACTGTCATGAATCAACACGTACAGATACGCCCATGACAGCTCTTTTGAGCATTCACCCATCTTCTTCCCTTTATGAGTTCCCTCCAAATTGAGAGGAATTGGCATTTTCCCCAAATGCTGCCAAGTAGAAAAAAAGTTTAAAGAAACTTCATACGTTTGGGGGTGTGTAGTTATCTGATTTTTTTTTAAAAAATCATCTATATTTACCATCAGCTCCATGGAGTTCGTTTTCATCTGTGTTGTGCATAGTGCATTTCAGTTTGATTTCTGTCTGTTCAGGTATACTCCCACCTCCCAGCTTCGCACGCAAGAAGACGCAAAAGAATGGTTACGGTCCCACTCTGCAGGAGGCCTGCAGGACACTGCTGCCAATTCCCCCTTTTCCTCTGGCTCCAGCGTGACTTCCCCCTCTGGAACAAGATTCAACTTTTCACAGCTTGGTGAGTAGCCACTTGCCCTTAGTCGTCCATGCTGATCAGCTCTGTAGGGCAGAGGTTATCTCATGTTTCATAATAGACGTGTGTAACACCCCTCTCAGTATCTGATCAGCCCTCAGTAATGTAGTTTGATTACAGGAAATTGGTTGCCAAAGACAGAGAGAAAATAGCCAAGTTCCTTGAGACGGTAATCAATAATTTTCTTTACGTCATCCCATTCCTTAGAAGAATGTTTTCAGTGTCTAAGACCTCTGAAGAAGTAGGTTTTATGGCATATCCTGTGTTGGCTCACTCTCAGCTTTTTTAAACTGTAAATAAAAATTTAGTGTTCTTAGAAATGCCTACTGCTGACAGAATGCTTTGGCTGGCACAGTGGGAGAAGGAAAAGAATTCGTGACACAGTCCCTGCTGACGTGCCAGTGACTTCTTTTCTAGAGAGACAAACACACCCGTGCAGACCCTCAAAATCAGGTAGAAGAGAACACTCCAAAGCTTTATGTGAAACCACGTAAAAACCGAATATCGTCGGATGGCAAGCATTATACACAATCGAAAGGAAAGATCAGTGCTGGCTGGAATCATTGGCGGAGGTTTCGTGAAGGAGGCAGGATGGGAGCTGAGCCTTGGAGGACTGGGGTCGGGGGAGACCTTTGCCCGTTTCATCTTGTTCTTTGGAAATGCAGCATTTTCTGAATATTGTGAATAATAAGTTTAGAGTCTTTAAGCATTTGTGTGGTTTGTAATCAAATGAGGTCAAGTTCTTTGTCCTTCTGAAGACAGTGTATGTTACTAAAACGGGCAGAATTTTCATCAGGAAGCTAGTTTGAGCTAAGACAAATGTGCCCCCTTTGCGTGGAAGCTCTCTATACAGCATTATTAAACGTTCCCGGTCCAAGGCTAGGAGACCTGTGTTCGTGTTGTTCTTTCCCAGCCGTAACTCTTTGAGGCAAGAGATTCCTGTCATGCACAAATGCTTCCCATCTGATCAAAAGCCTCATTGGACTATTTTGGGCTTTTGGCTTTAGAGAAAATCGTTCCAGATGAGCCTGGGGAGTAATTAGCTCATGCCTGGAAGGTGACACTGGCCTGTCTGAACGTGCCAACTTGGAAAGCCGGGGCCCAGAGCCTTGCTTTGGAGCTGACCCGCCTTTCCACTCTTATTTTTAGCTCTCAGTGCGTAGCTCAAATGCTGATGTGACTACCTTTCAGAAAACAGACAGGGGAGAGGAGTTGGCAGGAACACATATGACTGACGAGAGGCAGTTGCCTCTTGTCCCCATGCAGGGTTTGAACAGAGACATGAGCTCCCAACCTTTTGATTCCGTCTCTTTCATTCCAGCAAGTCCCACCACTGTCACCCAGATGAGCCTGTCCAACCCGACCATGCTGAGGACCCACAGCCTCTCCAATGCTGACGGGCAGTACGACCCCTACACTGACAGCCGCTTCCGGAATAGTTCCATGTCCCTGGACGAGAAGAGCAGAGCCATGAGTCGATCAGGCTCCTTCCGGGATGGGTTTGAGGAAGGTAAGGAGGGAGACTCGGCCTCTTCCAGGTGGTGGCTCCGTGTGGTGAATGGTCCTCCATGCTAAGTTCACTTCGTTGACCTGAGAGCCTACCTGTCGGTGCCGCCAGCGCGCCTCCCTCCAGGGGATCAGGGATGGAGAACTTTGAAGAGTAAGATCTGACCCTTAATTAACCTTTCAGGAAGAGGCTGCTGAAAAAGCACTGGTGAACCGTAGAGCTTCCCGAATTCCGCTCTAGGCTTCTCGTGCCTGGACTTGGGCCATAGCTTCTTGGCATGCACCACCATCTGGAGGTTCTGCCACTGGCTCCCCATCTTGGCAGAGAGAGCTCCTAAGGAGTTCGTCTCCCTGTGCTGACACACCCGTGTGGCTCTGGGCTGCTGTGCCTCTGTGCTCTGTTCCAGAATGTTCTATCTCTTTTCTCAGGCACCAGTTTGTTGTTTATTGTATTCACTTATTCCCTTACTTTTCTTTGGTTACTGACTGGATATCTTGAGTTGGATTTTTTTTTTAATTGGAGTCTTACTCCATCGCCTAGGCTGGAGTGCAGTGGCATGCTCACGTCCACCCCAGCATTGACCTGCTGGGCTCCTGCAATCCTTCCTCCTCAGCCTTCCAAGTAGCTGGAACTACAGGCATGTGCTACCACGCCCGGCTCATTTTTTGGATTTATTGTAGAGATGAGGTCTCGCCAAGTTGCCCAGGATATTCTTGAACCTATGGGCTCAGGCAATTCTCTCACCTCAGCCTCCCAAAGTGCTGGGATTACAGGCTTGAGCCACCACGCCCGGCCTTGGGTTGGATTTTTATGTTTTGTTCACTCTAGTCAGAATCATGGGAGAAAGTTCTGTGGGTGACCTTGTCAGCCATAATCATAACTCATTTCATTTTTCTTCCCAGGTGTTCCTTCACCTGTGGTGTGAGTTAGGGGAGTAAGCAGCCAACATTCTGTGGGGGACATCTCCCCCACCCCCACAAAGTTGGGGCTGATAGGACATTGGAGGCAGTGCTCATTGACCAGTGATTAAAAATGTGGAGTTAAGCTGGCAGAGTGTGAATTCCAGCTCCACCTCTTCTTGGGTATATATGGTCTTGGGCAAACTGCTTTGCCTCTCTGTGCTTCTGTGTTTTCACTGATAAAATAGGAGTAGTAATAGTTTTCGGCTCATGGTATTATGAGATTTAAATGAGATAATGCATATAAATGTTAACTCAATAATGCTATTACATGTCATAGCCTATAATAACACAGCTATAAAGCTATAATAACAGAGCTGTAGAAACACAGTTTTAGCACTGGCTTCCTGGAGGCACCAAGTTCTCTGCCAGGGGATGGGGAATCTTGTAGCAAATGGAGCTGAGACCAAGGACCATACCTCTGGTTGAGGCTTGCTTTCCATTGACAAACTAGAACATGGAGGCCACTCAGAGGTGCTTCCCAGCCCCTCCGAGAGTGGGGAAATATAGCCAGCATCCTCCCGACAGGAATCAGTGAACCAACCTGTGATTATTTAGGAAATCCCAAATCAAAAGGGAGAGAAATTCAAGATACAGGCTTCTGCTCTTGCCGAGTGTTCTTTTGCACAAAGGTTTTAAGGAATTTGACTACTGAGCAGTTGCTCCATGGTTAATCTTCTTGGAGACTTAATACTCTCTCCCCTGATTTATGTATCATTTGCATCCAGTGACATCCAGGGAGCAGACTCAAGTCTGTAAATCCATATATGGGAACCTGCGGGGACAGAGGATTAAGGAGAGGAGGAGCGTGAGTTACTGAGGGGGTTTTGCAAGATTTAAGAGCTGGAAAGTAATGCTCTGGCCGTTCAGAGCAGGACTGGGGAGGATATATGTGATCCTGAGGTGAGAGAGGAGATGGCTCATCCCATGCTGGCTAGGCATGACCCCGGAGCATCTCCTGGCCTCCTGATGAGGACTTGTGTGTGGCGTTTGTCCTGCACTGTAGTCCTCTTCTCTGTCATGTGCATACCTGGGTAAGCCACGTTCAGTACGAAAACCTGTCCAAACAAGCACACTTCACCTCATGAAGGTCCTGAGTTGTGACAGTATCATCATCAGATAGTTTTTATTTATTCCATCTGGAATCAAGCAGGCAGGCAACACAACTGTGGAATATCTGGGATGTCAAAATGACATTGATAAAAAGAACTTGCCCACAAGGAGTGTCTAGACTTTTGTAAACCAGTGATTCATGGGGACCTGGAACTGAAGCACACAGGTAGAAATCAAACTTTGGGGAACTGCTAACAATATGCTGGGAACATATAACATTTTCATCTTTGGGAAATTTGGCGTCAGATTGATTTTATCTCTTCTAAGACTATTGCGTTACAAAAACAAAATAGGGCTTGTGTATTAGGATTTTCAATTCCTTTGTGTAAAGACTTTTTTTTCTTTTGAACGTACAAACTCCCAGGGTCACAGGAAAGAATTCACATCTCATGTTAAAGCTAAGTAGAATCTCCTTATAAGAATCAATTCGGTGTATTGCATGCTATAAAACAGAATAGAAATTTACGAAGAATTAGCCCAAGCATTAGTGTGAGTTTTTGTGCAATAAGCATGTTCCGTTTTGAAGGAAGTAGGAATAATAAATATGCAGATTAGGTGCAGGCAAGGCCCAAATGCAGCCTTTCAGAGTTATTTCAGGTAAATTAATTTCCATTAGATGCGTTATGCAATCTTAAAGTCAACTTTAATAGCCTATATTTGGGGGAATGCGTGAGGCATTTTTAAAGTAATTGTCTGGGGGAAAAAAAATCCCCATGACTTTACCAGCCATCACTAAGAGCTCCTGCAACCAAAAACACAGTTCCTGTGATCTCCAGCAGTTTAGCAAGGAAAACTGGTACTACAGCTCACTGTGTTTTAAGCCCCCGACTTACAGTTGAGGTTAATATTCTGTTAACCTTGTGACTTGGGGAAGGGACTTGCCCCTGCCCAGCCTGTTTCCTGCTCACTAAAATGTGGAAAAAATTGTGCCTGCTTTGGAAGACTGAAGTGAGACTAGGTTAGATAAATCCTGGAAAGCATTTAGCAAATAACTTTGGAAGGAGTATATTCTAAGTACTCACTCAATGGTAACTATTGTTAGAGTTGTCATATTATATCCTTCTCCTCAAGGGCCATTATTATCCCCCCTTTTTTTTAAATAGCAAAACTGAGACAGAAGTGACTTGAAGACTCTGTAGCCAGAACGATATCTAAGCCACCTGATTCCCAGCTACTATCTTTCTACCCAATTCTGCTTTCATGTTTGGCTCAGCTGGTTTTTGTTTTGGTTTTGGGGTGTTTTTTTTTTAACCTGTCCTGGGCAAGTTCTGACCCTTCGTCAATGTATCTCTGTTTGGCAAAGTTTCCTTTGCTGGTGGAGAGGCAGGGCAGGCCGTTAGCCTTCAGGACGTCGTCTCCTTCTCCCTGGCCTTTCCATGGGACGGGGACCTAGAGTGTGATGCATTTCTCGCTCTGCTCCTGGCTAGCTGTGTATACTTGGCCATGATACTTAACCACTCTGGACCTTCATTTACTCTTGCTAATTGAGGGTGAAAAAATACCTGCCTAAGGCCAGGTGTGGTGACTTATGCCTGTAATCCCAGCATTCTGGGAGGCAGACGCAGGAGGATCACTTGAGCCCAGAAGTTTGAGACCAGCCTGGTCAATATAGCAAGACCTCATCTCCACAAAATAAAAAAATTAGCAGGTATGGTGGCACTTGCTTATAGTTCCAGCTACTTGAGAGGCTGAGGCAAGAGAACCGCCTGAGCCCAGGAGATTGAGGCTGTAGTGAGCTGTGATCATGCCACTGCAATTTAGCCTGGGTAACAGAGTGAGACCTTGACTCAAAAAAAAAAAGGGAAAGGAAAGGAAGGAAGGAAGGAAGGAAGGAAGGAAAAAAGAAAATGCCTGCCTGGTGCAGGATTGTTACCTGCAGGTTCTCTATGATGATGAGGGTCAGAGGCACTTGATTGCTTTATTGGCTAAAATATGCCCAGTTTTCACACTACCTTGTAGTTTCATTTCAACCTAAAGCATCTTCTCAAACATCAATCCTGGCTCATGCCTGGTATAGATTGCATGAGGGGAATAGAGAGTCATTCAAAAGACACCAAAAGACTTTAAAAATAAAATATAAAATAAACCAGATCACTCAAAGGTGGAGCGGTCTCCACACTTATGGTCAGTAGATCCTGTTCTTGAATTGCTGTGGAACCTTAGGCAAGCCATTTAACCTCTCTGAGTTTCAGATTCCTCAGTGGCAGAGATAATCTAAATATTCTCTGTGGTGTCCTTGTAACTGAAAAGTTTTGGAGGCACGGATACAGGGATGAAAATTACATGGTGCACTTGAGCTGTCTTGGCTCTGTAACTTTCATAAGCATGTTGTCTGAAAGTATCCACGCTGTATAACCCAGCTCTAACTTGGCCCAATTCACTTGAAGGAGGCCAGCTGCAATGGTTCAGGCAGGCCGTTTTCAGTTTTGGGTCAACTCTGGAAATCAAGGAATCTGTTTCTTTGGAACACAGCCTTGCCTTTGCTACTTGGCAAGTGAGGGGAGTTAATTACAGAGGAGAATTATTACCTCTACTTCGAGCCTGCCAGATGTGCTCTTCTCTGCCTGTGGCCCCACGCTTGCACTGAGCTGTTGCTGAAACTGTGTAAGTTTGTGTGTTTGGGATGAAGAAATAGAAAACACTTCCATTTTCCAGCCAGTCAGAGGCTATGCAGCAGCCCTGGGCAGGCCCCTGCCACCGGCCTCTGGCAGGACAGTCATGCATGTGTGATTGAAGGGTGGTTGCGTGTTATCCAGACCCTTCACCCCATCTTGGCCTCCAGTGTATCCCTCCACTGTGGTCTGTGTCATAGAGGTGAGGTAACTAACCTCTTCTGAAACATGAGGTCACGAGGTTGGGGCATTAGAAACCTCTGGTCATGTGTGAGCATATTAACCCCAAAAGTCATTATTGGCCATTAACACCTTAAGCTGATTGTTTTATGGAGCATGGGTCAGATTAGTCATGGATGGAGGAAGAATGGAAGAAAAGATCTAGAATGCAGGGCATGGCTAAGGAAAGGCATGTAAGTGACGGGGCAACTTGAGGGCCCTCAGTGCCTACAAAGAGGGAAGAGGGCTGGGCTGCCAAGTTGTGGGTGATGTGGGTTCAGAGGAAGGAGGAAGCCCGCTTGGTGGCAGTCAGGCAAAGGAGGATAGGCTCCCTGGGGAAGACGTCATCCGAGCAGATCTGATTTGGATCGGCCACATCGAGCTGTATTGTAAACAGAGAACTGCATGGGCAAAGGCTAAGGTGGGAAATGACTCCTGGGGCATGCTTGGGAGAGAGGTGCAAGTTCACTGTGTGATGGGAACACTTCAAGGAAGAAGGAGAGTTCAGGCAAGGTTTATTGGAAAGACACTGAAGAGAACCCGAGCTGCTCCTTGGATCATCTTGGCAGGTGGTTTCTGCCAGCGGCTCGTCCAAGGTAAGTTTGCTTCTTGGGTGGTAGGCGAATGCTGTTTCAGACACGTGGAAAGTTCCTCCCAAGCCTCCCACTTTCCGCCTGCAGGTTATAGCACAGCGTGGGAGAAGAGGCATTCCACCTGGGGTCAGGAAAACTGTGCCCAGTTAAAAGGCCTGTGAAGTCTTGACATTGGACTATTTGTGTCTTTCAAACAAGTTGGCAAGAGGCTACCAAGAAAGTAAAGACGCTAGTTCCCAAAAAGTGAAGGCAGCTAGAATACTCAGTCCAAGAAAAGACCGTGATTTAAAATTAGAAGAAATAATAAAATGTCTCCACAAGAATGCTGTAAAGGTACCCAAGGGTGTAATTTTCTAGTCAAAAAGTAGCAGTCTGAAACAGAAAGAAGAACAACACTTACTTGTCACTTGGTGTACATAATGGAAATCTAATAAAGAATCTATATTTTGGTGGGTATGTTTTCTGCTTCATGGCCATCTAGCATGAACTTATTGTGGCCAGCAGCCTGTTAGGTTCAAAATAATCAGCTTATCTTTTTTGCATATGCAAGTGACAGATTACTAGCGAGGTAAAAAATAGGTATTTAGCACAATCTGAACCCTAAAGGACTACAGAAGAAAAAAGAGTGGAATAAGATATGCTGGAACAGTAACAGGTTGCCTCAGGGTGATAGAATTGTGAGTCACTGCAGGTTATGACAGTGAATATCTTCTTAACATTTCTCTGTACTTGCAAATTTTTGTTCAGGGTATCCTATATTATTTTGATAGGGAAGAAAAAAAGTAGTTTGAAGGTTGTAAGGGGGGAAAATGGGGTAATGGAAAAGTGACTTCCTTAACAAATTGTTCTTTGTCACAGACCTGTCACCAAACCAGGAAAGGCTGGGTTAACGTGAGATTGTCACTCCAAGCCTGGTTCCTATGATGCTCATTTCCTCTCCTTCTCCCCTTTTTGGTTCCATAACAGCCAGCTGTGCAATTTACCTTTTTTTTTCTGCTTTTAATAGTTCATGGATCCTCGCTCTCCTTGGTTTCCAGCACATCGTCGATTTATTCTACAGTGAGTATAAATCAATGCTGTGTGGCTGTGATCATGAGAGCTGGCGTTCCTGTATCAGATGTGTCAAGAATAAAATATAAACATTTCTCCCAGAGAAAGCATTCTCATTGTAAGCAGATCAGTTAATTAGGGAACAAGATTTGAGATTCACAAACAGTCATTCATTATATCGTTCCAATCAAAAAGTCAGGAACTGGCTGCTTTCTTAAAGGGGTGCTGTGCTTTGGGTGGTAACTAGTTAGAATATGCGGGAAGCCTTGGCCATCTGCTGGTAGACTTGGAAAAGTCTTGAGCAGTTTATTAATCCTTCGTCTGCCTCAGTTTCTTTATCTGTGAAGTAGAAATAAGGAGCAGTTCCTTCCTTATGGAGTAGTAGTGAGAATTAGATGTTATGAAGGTTACATTTTAGTACAATATAAACTCCTTGAGGACAAGGACTTTCTGTGTTTATTCCTAGTGCCTAGAACAGTGCCTAGCACCTAGTAGGTGTTTAAAAAAAATAGGTTTGAAAGAAGTAAGAAAATGAAGGTAAAGCGAGGACTGTGGTATGCACAGCTCAGAGTAAGCAATCCTAAATGCTAACTGTCATCAATGAGAGCTTTACTGAACAAAAGCCAGATGTCATCAAATGCATTTGTATTTTAAATACTACTGAATTTGTTTAACACTAACTTTTTATAGCTATATACTATCCTAAAATCACTAGTTTGGAAATTCCTACAGGAAAAAAAAAACCCTTTGTTAATTGTGAATTGGAAATTCTTCAGATCTTAAGCATGGAAACAACGTCTTAATACTTAGGTTTTCATCATGCCAGGGTTCTGGTCTATAAGCAGAAGGAACTGTATGTAACCCCTTGAAAATAAGACCATCCCAGAATCAAACTAAACAGACCAGGGTCTGATGGCTCTTTTTAGGCCTATAGTGAGCAACTAGATATCACTGGTGATCGCTGACATGGTCTGTTTTATAGGATCTAGAAACTCGCGCTTACTGCCCCTACCCACTTCACTCCTCCAACTCCGAAATTCCTCTTTCCTCAGCTAGTCATATAGTCTGAAATGGTATCACCAAGTCCTAATTTTCTTTTAAAGGCTTTATATAGAGTAACCTTGGGGAGGAGCTATCTAAGCCATTATCTAGTAAGAAAGCTCACCTCACACTGAGGGTGGTCCCTTATCTATTATTAGCTTCTTGGTGATGATGAAAGGTGCTCTAGGCACCTTTGTAAATGTTAAGGTGAACAAGTCCTTGTTTGTTGTCTAAAACGAGATCCTTGGAATCTCTTAAGTTGCCCAGACCCAAACCAAGGAGTCTGCTTAACAGCTGAGAGTTTGAAAGGCTCTTATGGGATGGGATGGCAAGTTCTTACTTGAAATCTCTGTAATTTTTGGATATTCAAGAATGCTCATTCTAGCTGAAATTTGCCAGCAATTCTAATTACAAATGAAAGAAAAGATTACATGATGCTAAATAATTGTCATGGCCAGCCCTCGGAGGAGGGAAAATCTAAGAGGCCACCCCTGGCTTCAGGGCTGGCTTTCGTGGTTGGTAGGGAGCAGCTGAGATCCCAGGGGCGCTGCTGAATGGACAGCGGCCCGCAGCTTCACACAGTGTTCCCAGATGTGCAGAAGAACAGCAGCAGCTGGGGCAAGATGCAAAGCACATGATTTCTCTAGGCTACTGTCGATAATAGGGGCCCAACCCCAGAGACACGTGGGCACAGTGATAGTGGCAGAGACACAGGGAAGGGCTGTGAAGATCTGTCTGTTGATGGGACCATATGGCTAGTTCAGCCTGCTGACAGGTCTCCACTGGCCTCTCAAATGTTAAATAACAACATTAACTTTTCTCCTTTGGATCAGACTCAGAAGTCAGGGCCCTTATTTCTGGAATGTCTCCATGAGAAGGTAGCTCTAAAAAAAGAACAGGAGATCGTGCTGATTAAGATCACAGGCTTTGGAGCCAGACTGCCTCGAATCCAATCCCGGCTCTACCAACTGTGACCATGGGCAAATTACTGAACCCGTGCCTCAGTTTCCTCATATGCAAAACAAAAAGCAACAGTGTTAGTACCTACTCAAAGGGTGTTATAAAGATTCGGTGAATAATGAACGTGAAGTACTTGGAGCAGTCTCTGGCGTGTGGTAAGCATTCAATAAAGACTAGCTGTTATAACCAGAATGTCAGAGGCTTGGCTGTATTCACAGCTTGTATCCTAGGTTCTAAAAACAGTGCCTGGCACACAGTAGAACATCAATACATATTTGGTAGGTGGTGAGGATGGATGTATGGATGGATAGATGACAAAGAGGGATGGGTGAATATTATCTAGGAGGGAAGAGTGAGCCCTGAGGACATCTTCCAACCTTCTCCTGAGTGTTTCTAGGGAAAGAGATTGTTCAGCTGTGTGACCTTAGGCAAGACCTGTAACCTCTCTGAACCTCAGAAGGTATAGAAACAAAACTACTTAATGGTGTTTCTGCAAGGGTTACATGATTTGGCCCCCTCTATTTAAAAATTAGGAGCCAGCCTGGAGGGCAGGGGGCTCTTGAGCAGGATTAGGAGGGAGGGCAGTGGGGAGCACAAGGTGAAGGGAGATCAGACAGGAAGCAACTGCCCACCTGCTTCGACAGGTGGGTAAGGGGTCTGTGGTGTGAATCTTCCAATGCCTTGGATTCTGACCTGATAAAGTAGACACTCCTGTACTAAGAATCAGAAGTTGGTTTTTTTAAGTAATGGGTTTATCCTCAGCAGGGATCCAAGGACAAGACAGGGTTCTTACTGATGTCCTCTCACCTACCTGGTTCCTCTCACTTCTCCATCACTGGGGAAATTGGAGTGATAGGGAAAAGGGCAGAAACCCTTCCACATTCCCAGGGATGGGGGTGGGCTCTTCTTTATGGGACCCCTGGGAACCAGAGGAGAGGGAAAGAAAAATTCCTCCCCAACAGGTTCCCCCAACCCATGTGGGTCCCTCCAGTGGGAGAAGAGAGGTAGTCATATAGTTTCCAGCTGGTAGGGACCGTGTCACCACAGACACAGAGCCGGCATGGAAGGCTGGGCCAGTAAGAGGCAACAGGGATCACCCTTGCTCCTCAGGGTCACAAGTGATTGGGGGACTTGAGCTGGGATAGCAGGAAGATGAATCCACATTTATCCTTACAACCTGTGTGGGGGCTCCCAGCCCCCCTCACTTTGAGGCCTTTCCGCCCTGCTGCTGTTCCTGCTATAGTACCTCAGGGAGGTGAGAAAAAATAGGGCAGAAGTAACCTAGGCACAGTCCTCCTTATTCTCTAGATAAGGTTGCCAGGTAAAATATAGAACACTCCATTGAATTTGAAATTCATATGAACAACAAATATTTAGCGTATGTCCCAAGTATTGCATGGGACATACTTAGACTAAAAAAAAAAAAAAAAGAAAGAAAAAACGATTCCAATTTAACTGGGCTTTCTGTGTTTTTATTTGCTAAACCCAGCTCTTGCCCTTCTCACCCATACCTTTTCCTGAACACCTTACCTATTCATCATCTTCACATGGGGGGCGGGGTGGTACCTTATAACCAAAATATGGAATGTTGTTCTAATCCTTCCTAGTTTTAAGAAATAATATGCTGTTTGTATTTGGCCTTGCTGATGAGTCAGTTTAATTGAACCAGTGTCTCCAGGGAAATACACCAAAAAGGAAACTGATAAATCTTCCAGATCACCACAAGTATCTGAATATGGTATTCTTTGTGGGCTGGACTACACCATTCTTTGTTCTTCAAATGGTCTAATTTCCCATCTGTTTCCTTTTCAGCCAGAAGAAAAATGCCAGTCAGAGGTAAGGAACAGTTTGCTCTTTCACCATATCAGAGATTTTACCCAGGTCAACCTGGAAATGGCCTCCCAAAGCAAGTAATCCTGTCCCTCCACCTCTTTAGATTCGCAAACTGCGGCGGGAACTGGATGCCTCCCAAGAGAAGGTCTCAGCGTTGACCACCCAGCTGACAGCAAATGTAAGTGCACATCCAGGGCAATAGCCCTCGGGCTGGGAAGCAGCCATCCCTGCCTTCTGAGCCATGCCTCAAGGCCTCTAGTCTGAACATACAGAAGCGACTCACTGTCATCATAAAGACACAAGCTTCAGCATCATGGGTGTGAATGTCAGCTCTGACACTTCCTGGCTCTGTGACTTTGGGCAAGTTCTTGAACCTCTGGGCCTGAATTTGCTCATCTGTGTAACACGGGTAATAATATCTACCTCTCAGAGTTGTCCCGGGATCAGCACTTGCAATATATTAAGTGTTCATTAAAATGTTAATTTATCTTCCCTTCCCCTTTCTGAAAATTTTTATCTTAAAGGGGAAGACAAGAAGCAGAAGCAAAAAAGGAAAGAAAGGAGGGAAAAATGCATGGCTCCACAATAAACAGCCAGCTACTATGTCATTATAATACTCACGATTGCGTGTTCAGGAGACATGCTAACTGACATTCAATTCAACAGCTGTTTGAATGCCAGCTGTGCCCCAGGCACTGTGGGTTCAACAGCAGAGCAAGTATAGTGACTGACATCTTAACATTCAATCTCTGGGACAGCCAAGAGACAAAACAATTTTGCTATAACATGATAACCATTAGCAGAGAGGTAAAGGGAAAAGGAGGGTGTGGGAATATACAGGGAATACGCCTAACTCAGTCTTGGTAGGGGTGAGAAGAGGTTCCTGGAAGAGGTAACATCTCATTGATGCTGTGTAAGGGATTGCATGGGGAGGACAGCACTCTAACCAGAGAGGATCATTTGTGCAGAGGCTAAGGAGAAAGATCCTGGTGCATTTCAAGCTCTCTAACTTGGCATAACCTGTGGCTTGGATGGGGAGGGTGGGAAGAGATGGAAGTAGGGAGGAAGCAGGCGTCGAAGAAAGGCAAGGGTCAGATTGCACAGTGTCTTAGCATTGAGGTTGAGAGCAGTGAGGTTAGTAGAGCCCTCTCAGTGAGTCTTTAGAAAGCCCCCCCGACTATGTCGTGGATACAGGATTAGAGGAGTCAGAGTAGAGGTAGAGGTCCCCTTCCCTATCAGCCTGGTCTCTAAGATCATTGCCTGCTGCAAATGTGCAGAAGGCAGAGTCTGAGGTATGGGAGGGCACTGAGATGCCTCTGAAGCAAGGCTTCCTGGCCAGGAGGTCAGAGCCCAGCCTAAGCCCACAGGCAAATGTGTTTGAGCCTGTCAGAAAGAAACCTGCAAGGCTACCATGTTATTAAAATGGAAAGCAACTTCAGAAGGTTATCTTCCTATGCCCAGGAAACTAAGTCAATACTCCAAATGAATCACTTACCAGAATTTTTTCCCTGGTATTCCCAGCTTGACCTCAGTCCACCCAAGGAAACCATTTTCCCCTTGAGGTCTGCGCATGAAGCACCTGCTGAACCTGAGTTACAACCTCAGTCATTGGCAGCTGCCTTCATTATTATGCAGTCTCCTCTTTCATTTCTGGAGATCTTTGGGGTTTTTTTTTCATTTTTCCAAAACCCTGGCATACAAGGCCACTGTGTGTTTTGTAATCCTTTCTTTTCTACCACCAAGAATGCTATCAAAAGAACCTCAGAAGGTGATGTGAGGACTGAATTCTGAGACTTAGATTCTATTTTTAAAAACGCAGTATTCTACAGGTAGATTCTGCACCTGAATAACCGGATGTGTGCATTTGAATTCTGAACAAACTCTAGACCCAAAGAGCCAGGGTCTTCTGGGTATAATCCAAACTAGGAGCTTGACAGCAGGAATTTGGAGCTACTCACATGGTAGAGCGTTGCAGCTGCTGGCTACTGCCCTTTTCTGATCAACAAATATTCATCAGTTTCCTTATCAGTGAACTTGGGTGAATTCTGCCCATGACCTTGTGCTGGTGCAAGGAGCCTTATGTTGGGCCATTTGAAACTCTGCTCTCTGTTCAAGAAGAGTCAGAGTGAGATCCCTTCTATTATTCCAGAAGTATGTTTTGTTCCTCATAAAAGCCATTGAATCCAGTATTGTTTTAAAGTAAATATTTAGTCTTACCACATACCACCGGCAGGGCGAACGTGTTTTATTGTCTGCCATCTTTCTCACAGACCAAGCTGTGTTTGTTTTTCTAGGACAAACTACTCAAGGCCACCTTCTCTGGGTGTTTTTATACCCTCATGTTTGTTTTCCCTGGGAACGTGAGAATGGCGCACGATGAGAAGACTGTTGTGTGGCTCTGAACCAGGCTGAGGACGGCCTCCCAGCTCATATTTTCTTAGTGGCATGCATGACACAAAGGCAGCCCTTTTGCTTGCCAGAAAAATGGGATCCTCTGGTTCTTCAGAGCAAATGTGGTTTCTTTTTGAGCTTGCAAAAACACTTTCTCAGTAGCGGTCTTTGTGGGGTCAGACTTTTGTTTTTAATTGGATGGGAAATAGAACTGGAATCATTGGTGATAATCAAATGTAGAACTGAAATCATGGAAATCCAGGCATTTAACTTTAACTTTATCATTCCTTTACCATATGAGACCAGCAAATGTTTTTGTAGGCATCCATGTCCTGCCCATTTCCTTCGTTGACCATGTGATTGTCTTGAATTAATTGGCTTTAGTTTTACCACTCTCTCTTGGGCAAACGGCAGCCCATCTCTTTCTTTTAAAATGCAGAGGTGTTTTCTTCATTGGTAACAGAGAGAGGGAGTGCAGTCAGAAAGAAAATAGCAATTCCACTCAGCGTACTACAGGCAATCCTGCTCCCTGCCAGCAATGAATCTAAAGATGTTCCCCTTGACCATCCCTGTTGGACAGAGTCTAATAACAGGCCTGTTCACTCTTCAGATCTCTCCTTGGATTAAAATGCCACTGCCCCTGCTCATTCCCAGAAAAAGTCTTCTTCCTGCCTGCTGCCTGGTGTTACCCAGCTTATAAGTTTTACCGTGAGCACCAAGCCATCTTTTCTTCTAGAATTTTATAGCATGACCTTACTTTTCCCAAGACTCCTCCCAGGTGCCCTCTCCTGGCCCGTCCTCTATTCCCTGTCATAGACCTGGGTGTCTACTCCCCCTCCCTGCACCTGTTCTCAGGTAACAGGACTCCTCCCATAGTTCCTTTTGCCACTTGCTCATTCCAGACTTCTTTCTTTCCCCACAAGTGTTCACTCGTTCCCATGTTTTACAATTCCTCAACAGCTCATAGGCCATCTTTGCCTGGCTTGTTTCATTTAGTGCTCAAAATGACTCCAGGAGGGAAACAGATATTGCTCCCATTTCATAGATGAAACTGAGGCCAGTAGGGTTAGAGGACTTGCTCAGCACTCTGGGTAATCACAGGAAACTGGAAGGAGAGCTAAAGATCTCTACTCCTGCATCCCTCCCCTGTGCCATGCTGCCCCCTCATCGAAGTATGTTCCTTTTCAGTCTCTCATTGCTCATTTATCAAGTGACTTCTTTGTACCAACCATGAAGATATGGGGGAGCAAGATAGACACAGTACAACCGTCATCAGGTGCACAGTCTGGTGGTCCACCTAGTCTGCTGCCCAGGTGCTTCTTACTATAGCACACACCACTCTTCCATTTATACAGGTAGTGTTTGGAGGTGAGAAGCTCCTGGCCAGCTAATGGATTCTTAAATTGTTTGCTGGGAATGCCCTAGCATGACTGTTTTTAAAAGCATCTACTCTCAAAGGCCAGGCATGTAGCTTAATCCTGTAATCCCAACATTTTGGGAGGCCGAGGCAAGAGGATTGCTTGAGGCCAGGAGTTTGAGACCAGCCTGGCCAACATAGGGAGACCATATCTCTACAAAAAAAAAAGAAAAGAAAAAAAAAAGCGTTCATTCTTAATTCTTGGTTTTAATGATGTTACTAGGATCCTCATTCAACCAACCAACATTTCAACTTCCATTCTGTGTCCCTGGCAAAGGCTTTGTGGTAGGACCCAAAGTTACCTCTTGCCCTTGAAGAGAATTGCAGAGAAGCGGGCAGGCAGGGAAACACCACATTTCTCAGTTCTAAGAGATACTCTTTTTTTCTCTCACATTTTAACATCTCTGAAAATTGGATGCATATTTTAATTATAATTGGCAACATTAAAAAATGCCTTAGTGATACATAAAATAATGGTGCATCTGATGTCATGTCCTAAGGACTGGATAAAAATACATGGGAGCCTGGGGGAAGGTCATACTCCCTGGGAGAACTGGGGAAGGTTTCTCCAAGGAGGTAGCAGATGGGCCTTTCAGTGGCCTTTTAATAGCCAGGATTATAACAAGAAAAATATGCCAACCGCTTTGTTCGTTCATTCTACTGACATGTTTAATGTGAGCCTCTCCTGTGCACTTGGCACTTGGTGAACAAAGATCATCCTGCTCTGTAGTAGGGAAGATAGACACAAATCAACAGTCCCAAGACCACGTGCATTTTTAACTAGGCTATCACAAGACATGTGTCAGAAGTACAGTGCTTCTGCAAGGGTGAACATGAGAGAGCCAACCCAGTCTGGGGTGTCATGAGAGCTCTTGAGATGGACATGTAAAAATTAGGAAAGAAAGGAGCAAGGGTTGAGGGGAAAAGCATTCCAGGCAGAGGGGAAAGGGTGTATGATGACCCTAAGTTGTGAAGGGGTTTAAGGTGGTTGAGCAAATAAAAGACTGGAGTTATTGGAGCCCAAGAAGTGGTGGGGAGTTGGATTCAAGAGGAGGTGGGAAGAAATAGGCGGAGGCTAGAGCAAGGGTCCCCATAGGATTTCCATCTTTCAGAGCCAGCACCTTTGAGGCACTCTTACCTTGCCAGGTAACATAACCTAAGCCGTGTCTTCCCCCCCAGGCACACCTTGTGGCAGCCTTTGAACAGAGTCTCGGAAACATGACGATCAGGCTCCAGAGTTTGACCATGACAGCTGAGCAGAAGGTAACTCAGAAAGGATGCTTTTTTTCCTGCCTGCTCGGAGTTAACAATAAACCTAAAAATACTATTCTCTTTCCTTTCAGATCATTGTATAGATTTGAATGTACATTTTGATGTGTTAACATTTAATTGTAAAGAGTTGGTAGGTCTGTTGAGTGAACATGTGGCTTTGATGGAGTGACGGTGATGCCATTGGTGACAGACCTTGTAGTCATATTCCTGATTTTGTCCTGTGTTTGTGTATGCCCGCTGGAAACTGATCCTGATTGTGTGAGACAGAGGTTTTGTTGTGCTGTTTCACTCCCTGCCCTCCTGTGTTGAAGTTAAGTGTACTTTGGTTGAAATCTGTCTGGAATGACTTAGGATGACTAGTGATTCTCTGTGTTCCCCAGGATTCAGAACTGAATGAGTTAAGGAAGACCATTGAGCTCCTGAAGAAACAGAACGCAGCTGCCCAGGCTGCCATTAATGGAGTAATTAACACACCGGAGCTCAACTGCAAAGGTAAGGCAGAAGAACGGCCTTTAGACAGAAGGCCTGCTCCCTTCAGAGCTTTCCCTGACAAGTGTGATACAAGCTCCCTATCAGGGCAGGTAGCTGAGGAATCCATCTCTGTCAGGTGGGCAGGTCCTGGAAGGATCTTTAATTGGGTCACTCATGCTTATGAAAACAACTGTTATAGCTCATCTCTTCACTGATATAGGTCAAAATTGGAAGAAGATATCTTTCTATTGGCAGAGCATCAGAGTGTCTTACAGCCCTTAACTGCACTAAAATTTGGTGTTTACATGCTGATCTCTGGGATAAACTGAACTGGGCTCCTCCCCTATTTGTCCAGGAAAACATTTCTGAGTGAATTGCTTTGCCCTTGTATGTACTAGTGAGGGTAAAAGAAAAAATGTAGGTGTGCGGGTGAGTGACTGCCTCCAGTCACAATATTAACAATAATAATAACAGAGGTAATATGGACAGCCAGCATTTATGGAACACTTGCTGTGTTCTAAGCACCATGCTAAGTGTTTTAGTGATTTAAGGGATATTTTCTTTTCCTTCTCCAACAACCTTGTGTATGTGATACTGGTCCTTTCTTCGCTGTACTGATGACACCAGGGTTCAGAGACGGGAGTCGCATTCTAAGGTCAGGGATTAGTGAGAAACCAAAGTGGGACTGGACTGTAAAACCGGTGCTCTCAAAGGCCAGTCTTCAGGTGTAGTTCTGTCCTCAGGAGGAAGATTGTCAACAAATTTTGTCGCTGTTGCTGCCGTTTGCAGTATCACTGTTCTTTTGGCTGTTGGGCCTTCTGAAAAAGCGATGATAGGGTTTAGATGGGAAGGATTAGCCGGAGCTGGCTGGACAGAGTTGAGGGGAGAGCATGCTGGCAGGGAAATAACATGTGGACAGGCCCTGAGATGAGGGTGGGCATGGCACTTCCATATGGCTGCGAAAAAGGACACTGAATCAGCCGGGCATGGTAGCCACACGCCGGTAGTTCTGGCTACTTGGAAAGTTGAGGTGGAAGGATTGCCTGAGTCCAGCAGGTTGATGCTGGGGTGGCCGTGAGTGTGCCACTGCATTCCAACCTGGGCAACAGAGTGAGACTCCAACTCAAAAAAAAAAAAAAAGAAAGGCCACTGTGGCAGGAACCTGGAGGACAAGGGAGGAGGGACTGACAGTGAAAGTGACCACTGCCACAGCTCAGAAGCACATTCCCAGGCCTATCGAAAGCGTAAGGAAGCTGGTGTTGGGGAAAGTCTCCCTAAGTCTTCCTTGACTTCTGTTTATAAAGTGGGGAAGGATAGGCCTCACTTAATTGATCAAAGAGAGCATAGCACCCATCTACTCAAGGATCTTAAAACCAGCAGTGGGCATCAGAGGTGATGCCTATCTAAAACACCTAGCAGTTTGTGGGCATGTGGATTTTGCTTGAAGGGCCTTTCCCTGCCATGATGGGACTCAGGTCCTGATTTGGTCTCCAGGAAATGGCTCCACCCAGTCTGCAGACCTCCGAATCCGCCGACAGCATTCCTCAGACAGTGTCTCCAGCATCAACAGTGCCACCAGCCACTCCAGCGTGGGCAGCAACATAGAGAGTGACTCCAAGAAAAAGAAGAGGAAGAACTGGGTGAGTGTCCATCCACACACCCTCCTGGGGACTGACAGTCAGGGTTAGCCGCAGACCGGTGTCCCCCAGAGAAAGCCCAACCTTGCTCCCAACTGCAGATCATAGCCCTTTGGGAGCAGACCCCAGGAAATGGCTTGTGGATAGGTTTTTACTAAAATCAATAGTGTGCTCAGCAAAACACTAGAATCTATCAAATCACCACCACCTTGTAGCCTTTCTCTTTCCTGAGACTTGATGTGAAATACTCATCTTTCATTTCATATGTGTCATTTCTTCTTCATTATGTGTTGGCCACAAAGTTCCAGGTACCAGAGCAAAGTTACTCTTAAGTGGTTTCTTCTTACTCCCAAGATATTTTTTTGAGCAAATGTGTCACTAGTTACCTTATTGTTAACCATAATCTTTATTGAGTTATTTCCACTATTGCCTAGGATAGGATCAAACCATCCTTGTCTTGGAGTCATTCCAAACTGCGGGGTGGGCCTTGTAATGGTGAATTTAATCGAGTTTAACTCCATGGCAGTGTTTCTCCACATACTTATAATCCCAGCAAGCTGCTTGCTTTTCTGTACAGTGGTGTCTTGAACAGTTTGGTTTTTTTTCCCCACTCTCCTGGGAATATTCTACCTCCTCCCCTCAATCAGTTTTTAGTCCTTCTATGGAGGCAGCTGAGCTTCGACTGACATTTGCTGCTCCTGGTCTTCAGTGTAGGAATATCCCAGGTTGATCTGAACTTGGCCAATGGTCCAAGGGCCCCATGTGTGTTGGCATCCCGTTTCCATAGTGACTTCTGTGTCCTCATTCATCCCACACACGTCTCACTCATTGTGTGTTATCTTGGATGGGTGGCGAGGTCTAGTGACAGAGAACTTAGGGATTTTATGATTTTAGTTATTAATGACTTATAGTGGAAGCAAGCTACAAGGCCAGTGGCATAACACTCTCATCATTCTGATTAAATTTTTTCTTTAAGTTACTAATGGCTTTTATGCAGCTCATTTGTTTCATGACTAAAAACAAATGGGATTAACTCATTTGTTGGGCTGTCTCTAATATTTGATTGATAAATATGGGCTGTCATTTGGGCTGTCTCTAATATTCGATTGATAAATATGGTCTGGCTTGATTGCCAAAGTGATGAGAGAGAACTGTTTTTGTGAAAAACAGTTGTTATTCATTTTCTTCAAGAAATAAAACTTGTCTGTATTGCTTTAAGACAACTCTTGGTTATTAGTAAAATCAGGGAAGATGGATAATTGGCCTCCTCAGCTAATCCCAAAGCTTAATTCTGTCTAATCTTTGTGATCTCTCCCACCTGGCTTTCCACCAGGGGTAGAGGCAAGGACTTAGGTTGGTGGCTCCTGTGCCTAACCCTTCTGTTTCTGTGACTCATTTCTGGAAATGTTATCAGAAGCAGGAAGAGGGGGAGAGAACTGGGATGTAGATTGAACATGCGCTGGACGTGCAGCTTATTGTGGATGAAACGCACAGATGGGAGAGAAACCTCAACTTTCAGAATGGCCCATTTTCTGACTTTTTCTATGACTAGAAAATCCCCAGAATATATTTTCATAAAGAAAAAAAGACTTGCCAGGCTTGGTGGCTCAGCCTGTAATCCCAGTGCTGTGGGAGGCCAAGGTGAGTGTATTGCCTGAGCCCGTGGGTTCGAGACCCACCCAGGCAATTTGGCGAGACCTCATCTCTACAATAAATCACAAATTAGCCAGGCGTGGTAGTGTGCACCTGTAGTTCCAGCTACTTGGAAGGCTGAGGCAGAAGGATCCCCGGAGCTCAGCAGGTTGAGGCTGCGGTGGCCAGGAGCATGCCACTACACTCCAGTCTGGGCGACAGAGTGAGACTCCAACTCAAAAAAAAGAAAAAGAAAAAAGAAAAAAAAGACTTTAGAAAAAGGAAATTGTAGGCCAGGCGCAGTGGCTCATGCCTATAATCTCAGCACTAGATCAGCCTGGGCAATTTGGCAAGACCTCATCTCTGCGATAGATCAAAAAAATTAGCTGGGTATGATGACACATTCCTGTAGTTGCAGCTACTTGGTAGGTTGAGGTGGAAGGATTGCCTGAGTCCAGCAATTTGAGGCTTCGGTAGCTATGATTGTGTCATTACACTCTAGCCTGGGTGACAGAGCAAGACTCTGCCTAGGAAAAAAAGAAAGAAGCCGGGCTCGGTGTCTCAGCCTGTAATCCCGCGGCTTTGGGAGGCTGAGGTGAGTGGAATGCCTGAGCCCGCGGGTTCAAGACCCGCCTGGGCAACTTGGCGAGACCTCATCTCTACAATAGATAAAAAAAATTGGCCGGGCATGGTAGCGCACGCCTGTAGTTCCAACTACTTGGAAGACTGAGGCGGAAGGATCCCCGGAGCCCAGCAGGTTGAGGCTGCAG
>NW_007253504.1:1189901-1201334 GCF_000164805.1 Carlito syrichta
CCCCCCCCCCCCCCCGCCAAAAAAAATGCTGATCATGGCCTTCAGAGAAGACATTGTACTTCATTTCTCTATATTCTCATTAGGATTTTTAGGTTTTCCCCATCTCATGGTTTGGGGAAATTGTGACATACTAGTTCCTTTCTCCCAGTATGGTTAATAATTTTTTTTTTAAATGATCGTACCACTGAACTCCAAGCTGGGTAACAGAGTGATCCCAGCACTTTGGGAAACCAAGGAGAGAGGATTGCCTGAGCCCGTGGTTTCAAGACCAGTCTGGGCAACATGGTGAGACCACATCTCTACAATAAATCAAAAAATTAGCTGGGCATGGCAGTGCGTACCTGTAGTTCTGGCTACTTGGAAGGTTGAGACAGAAGGATCACCGGAGCCCAGCAGGTCGACGCTGGGCTGGCTGTGAGTGTGCTACTGCACTCCAGCCTGGGTGATGGAGTGAGACTCCAACTCAAAAAAAAAAAAAATTTTTTTTTTCAAATAACTACCCTTTTTTTTTTTTTTTTTTTTTAATAACAGGTGGGCTGTCTAATGTCCTGCTTATTAAATTATCTTCGTATACACAAGGACAGCAGAAACCCCTAAGTCAAGGAGCTGCATAGCCACCTGGGACTAGTGCAAGAGTGGAGCCAGCCTTGCTCAGAAAAGAAGTCATCCCCCTTCCCCCAAAAATTAGAGCACAAAGAGACTGAGAAGGGGCAAGAGAAGTGTGAGACACATAGGAAGGTGGGAGGCAGCCATTTCAACCACAAGCGGGTTGAAACCAGAAGCTGGAAAAGCTGAACTTGTAGGGGACACCCAAGCCTGCTATTTCTTCCCTTCCATATTGGAGGTCAATGCCTCCAATGCTTTTTTTTTTGGTTTTTAAACAATTTATTAGCAAGAAAAAGAGAACGAAAAAGGAAAGTTTATGGCAGAAAGACCTGACATGGGCAAGTTTCTCAAAAAAGAAAAACCTCTCCTCCAGTGCTTTTAAAGATTCGTGCTCCTACTGGAAACCTCCCTTGTGTGTGGTGTTTATTATTAGCCGTGTTGTGTCAAAAAGTCCGAAGCTTTCCCTGTCACTGGCTTTCTCTGTTAAAAATTGTCTTTTTTCCTTCCCCTTCCCCATTTTTGCTTGCGTTTTCTCTGGCAGGTCAATGAGGTAAGCAAGACCAACTTTAATATCAGATACCAAGCTAACCCATCCATTGATATGACTAACCCCATCCGCATCCGTCACCATGTCTGAGCATCCTGCTTTGTTGCTGTGTAAACTCATCCTCCCGACATCCATCTGCTGAGCCAAGCTCTGTCTTGCTGTTGGCATCTAGTCTTGAACCAAGAGTAGGCATGGAATGTTACCCACAGGCCAAGTCCTTTGAGCTGGCAACACCAGATAACTCTTCTTCCCTTAATGCACTGATTTCAGGGAGCTCCTGGGAACCTTTTCCATTGGTGGGGGGCAAACATGGGAGAATTAATTGCTTTCTTGTGTGCATGTCTCTGTTCTGCCAAGCACTGGCTGCAGCCCCTGCGAGGCTGACAGTCTTGTCTCTTCAGTTACGCAGCTCCTTCAAGCAAGCTTTCGGGAAGAAGAAGTCCCCCAAGTCTGCATCCTCTCATTCTGACATTGAGGAGATGACGGATTCTTCTCTGCCTTCCTCACCAAAATTACCACACAATGGGTCCACGGGTTCCACGCCACTGCTAAGGAATTCTCACTCCAACTCTCTGTAAGTCTCTGTCGAGGACACCCTGTCAGATGATATCTTTGGCCCCTAAGGACCATCTCAAATAGGAATAACTAGGCCATCTGTTATGATACTCCTTGGGTTCCTGTATGTTTTGCTTGAATAGGACTGCTCACATCCTTTCAATGCCTTAGTCCTGTGAAGGTTGAGAGAGAGATGAAACTTAGATTTTAGTTCTGGTGGTGTCAGTGTCTGTAAGTAGCTGACTGGTCTTGCACAAGTTACTTAGCCTCTGTTGGTTCCATATCTTTATATATCAAACTGGGACAATAGTTGTTGTCTGGTGATCCTATCCCGAGGATTGAACAAGATAAATGGATGTAAGAGCTTGCTTCCTGCAGCAGCAAGAAAGGCTGTTCCCGCCCAGTAGGGCTGAACTCCTTTTAAGACCATGACACATCAGGACAAGAGTTGAAGAAGAAGTCCTGGAACATAGGTCGTCTGCAAGGAGAGTTATCAGAGAAAAGGGCCAGTGTCTGGAAGAAGAGGGCAGTTGTGGCTGGGGTCAGAGTAACCACTGAGACAGGGTTAGAGAAAGAAGTTCAGTTGTATAACTTTCGGTTTCCTCTCTAGTACAATTAGAGTTTATTATACCTACTTCCCTGGATTCTTGAGAGGGCCAAGTCAGATACTTCTCTGTCTCCCTTCATTCTCAAGAGGTCTGTGGTGCTGGCCGTAAGTCCACCTAACCAGCCAGCCCTCTGAAGATAGCAGCTTGGAGAAGGTCCTGCCCAAGTGGCTTGCAGATAGGTGCAAGGAGTGCAGGCAGGATTGGCCTGTCCAGAGGCTGGGTCTCTGCAGCATAGAACACCAGCTACATGGAAGAGAGGAAGTGGAAGACAGGAAACAGTATGCAGCATGACTTTCAAGCAGCCCCGCTCACTGCTAAAGCATGGACCTGTCAGGGTCTCCATTTTACCTCATTCAAATAACAACTCCTTTTCTCTTGGGGAGCGCCTTAGTAAGAGGGTGATCACAGGGACACACATTTCTTTCTGTTATGGGTGGGGTTAAAACTCTGAGCAAGGGAAGAAAGAGGTGCCCTGAGGGCTGTACCTCAGTGCATCCCTGTGGTGCCCAACCCAGTGCCCCGTTTCCTTGAGTGAACAATCAAACAAATGGCTGAGTGTACATGTCCTATTTGATCTGCAGAGTGCCTAAGAAGCAAATAAAGGCCACGTTGCCTGGGACTGTCACACATGCCATCATCCCAAAGCATCCCAACTCGGTTGTTTCTTGACCAGGAAAAAGGGGAACTCATCATCTCTTCTTTATTGATTGATTTAAACTTTTTGTATAGTTGCCTGTCTGAACAGAGCACTATCCTGTGTGTTCTGAAGAGACCAAAAACATGTTAACTAGGCCAGACACAGAGCCTCATGTCAGTATTCCCAGTGCTTTGGGAGGCTAAGGCAGGAGAATTGCTTGAGGCCAGGAGTTCAAGACCAACCTGGGTAATGTAGCGAGACCCCTGTCTCTAGAAAAAAAAAAAAAATTCTTTAAAAATTTAGCCAGGTGTGGTAGCAGGTGCCTGTGGTCCCAGTTACTCAGGAGACTGAGGCAGAAGGAATGCTTGAGTTCAGGAGTTCAAGGCTGCAGTGAGCTGTGATTGCACCAACCACTGCACTCCAACCTGGGCGACAGAGTCCCTGTCTCTAAACAAAGAGAAGTTAACTAGATTTTCCACCCTTGGGAAGATGATGGACAAGTGGAGACATAGCATAGTATAGTTCATTTTACTCCTGAGCTTTTGCTCTGTGACAGGCACCATTCTCAGCTCTGGTTATAACAGTGTTCAAGGCAGATGAAGTTCCTTCTCTGATAGATCCTATATACCAAGAAGGGAAATGGACATTAAACAAATAAATCCTGAATAAACTAGGAAAACCAGGCCGGGCATGGTGGCTTAGCCTGTAATCCCAGAACTTTGGGAGGCCAAGGTGAGAGGATTGCCTGGGTCCCCGGGGTTTGAGACCAGCCTGGGCAATTTGATGAGAGCTTGTCTCTACAATAAATCACAAAAACTAGCCAGGCGAGGTAGCGTGCATCTGTAGTTCCAGCTCCCTGGAAGATTGAGGTGGAAGGATCACCTAAACCCAGTAGGTTGACGCTGTGGTAACCATGAATGTGCCGCTACACTTCAGTCTGGGCAACAAGAGTGAGACTGCAACTCAAAAAATAAACAACAACAACAACAAAAAAAACCCCAGGAAAATCAGATAGTACTTAGGGCTAATGCTGTGACTTAAAATAGTGCTGGGATACAGAGTACCCTGACAGCAACTTTAGATGGGACAGTCAGGAAAGGCCCCTCTGAGGAGATGACATCTCCACCGAGAGCTGCATGACAGGAAGAACCCCTGGGTTATGTTCTGGTCAGTAACATTAGCTGCTGTAATAAGCTCCACCCACAAGCTTGCTGGCTTTACATGTGACTGTTTATTTCTGGCTCTTTTCAAACCCAGTGCAGATGGTCCTAGTCAGCTGGTGGTCTGCTTGTGGTGATGTGGACACCAAGGCTCCCGCCATGCACAGGGCCTGAGTTCTTTACTTGGCGCTCTGAGGGTGGGGCAGCGAAGGCTGCGGGAGGGCTTTATAGACTGGGCCTCGAAGAGGCTCACATCGCCTCTTCCCATAGTCACTGATCAGGACTCAGGCCAGTCACCTGCAGAGGAAGAAGTGAGGCAGGAAATGGGCTTTGGCGACCACCTAGCAGCCTCTGTCATCCCAGCCTCACAATGAGCAGGGCAGCCCTGCGCACCCAAGAAATAAGGAACACAAGAAACCTAGTGTGGAAACAGGCTTGATGGGTCTGAGAGAAAGAGGGACAGCCAGTGTGGCTGTCCTGTGGTGGGAAAAGAGGCCATAGACATAGCCAGGGCCTTAAACTTGTGAGGCTTGGAAGTGAACTTGCATCTGATCTCATGGGCAGTGGGTAGATGGGAAGAGTTTGGAGCAGGACCGTGAGAGAATTTGGATGAGTATTTTGTAGAGAGATCGTCTCTGCTCTGAGGGTAAGGAGTGCAGCTAAGGAAGGGAGGGGGGAGGGAGGTTACCTGGAGGCAGCTAGCCACTTTGGCCCACTTGGAGCACACCAGTCACACTCTCATCTGAAGGCCTTTGCCTTCCCTGTGCCTCTGCCTGGTGCTCTCTTCCCTAGAATATTTCTTTCCTTCTGATCTCTGCTCAGTGTGACCTTACGAATAAGGCCTTGCCCATCCACTTGCAGACAGCGGCACTTCACCACCAGCCAGTATATCCTGTCATTCCCTTGTCCTACTTCGATTTTCACCATTGTACCTGTTGCCACCTGCTGTGTAGATGCCCCTTGGTCATTTGTTCTGTCCCCCACCTCCACCCTAAGTCTACAATAGAAACTTCATGGAGGTGAATTAAAATAGCACAGGGATATGGAATCCCTCAGCAGCAACTTTGGAGGTCAGGAAGGGCCCTCTGAGGAGGTGGGTACCCTGATGGTTTTGCAGGCACTAAAATACTTGGTGGAATGAACGAGTGACTGATAATAGTGGTGAGTCTCGGATGGAATGGGGATGTGTCCTTGAAGAATAGTCAACCGCACAAAGTTCAGGTGTGAGTGTGAGGGAGAACAGAAACGACTTTGGGAATTCCCAGATTGACAACTTGAGTGGCTGGGATGGGCGGAAGGCCCAGATGGGGGCAGCATGTGGAGGTCCGGAACTCTGGTTTGGCCACATTCATTCTGAGGTGCCCAAAAGACAACCATGTGGAGACGCCGACCAGCTCGGGGTTCCCAGAGTCACTGATCCAGGAGACACGGACTCATAGGTGGCATTGAAAGCTGATGATGAGGGCAGTTCTCCAAGGGGCTGCATGGAGATACAGAAGATCAGGAGGCAGGGACTGGGATATTTGGAGTCCAAGAAGAGAAAGAGGAGGGAGGAAACCAGAAGCAGGGAGAAACCATTGTGGGAGGGCGTGGGAGCAGGCCAGAAGTTGCTGGCTGAGTGAGACAGCAGGGTGATGGGCTCCACTGGGCAGGACCGTGGCAAGAACGCTCCTTCCAAGCCACGCTCCCCAGAGGGACTGGGCACGGCTGACTCTGGCTTCCCAGCCCACCTCTTACATTCCACAGCATCCACATACCCTGGAGATGTTTGTTTTTGGTCTTACTTTCCAAGGGTTGGGCTGAGAGAAAATGCTCATTTCCAACCTTGAAGGGTTTGTAAGAATGTGCAAATCTAGATGAGAGAGGGAGTTCAAAGAAGAAACCAAAGGCAGAGGAGTCAGGCTTAGGAAATTCCCCAGCCCGTGGGCGAAAGAAATGGCTGCTGTGGGGTGGCAGCGTTTTCCCACACTTGGGGCATTTAAAATTAGCCCTGCCTCTGGACAAGAGAGCAGGAAGAGGCCGGCCTAATGGCTTAGGGACTGACTTGGGGAAAATGTACATTGGATTATTTCAGTAACCAGTCCATGAAGTAGACAAGCATGTATTGAGCACCTACTGTATAGTCCAGGAGCACAGGCTCTAGAGTTAAACAGACCCACTAGGTTTGATCCTGCTCTGTGTGATCTTGGGCACGTTCACCTACCTCCCCATTTTAAAATTGGAGAAAGTTATTATACCTCTTCACGGAGTTAGTAATGTATGAAGAAAGCAGAATAATAGACTTCACATGCCTAGCCCAGTTCACGTATCCAGTAAATATTTTCTGCTCAGTCGGTCCCAACCTATGATGTGTTGGTCAATGTGATCGGACAGTAGAAATGATACAGAGAATCACCCTGGTCCTGGAGGAACCAACAGCCAAGCAGAGGTAACCTGGAAAGTACAGTAAAATTATCAGTGACAGCCTGGGCAAGATAACAAGGCTTCATCTCTGCAATAAATCAAAAAATTAGCCAGGTGTGTAGTAGCATGCGCCTGTAGTCCCAGCTACTCAGGAGGCTGAGGCAGAAGAATTGCCTGAGCCCAGCAGGTTGAGGGCTGCAGTAGCTGTGATTGTGCCACTGTACTTTAACCTGGTGACAGAGTGAAACCCTAAACTGCAATAAATCAAAAAATTAGCCAGGTGTGGTGGCATGTGCCTATAGTCCCAGCTATTTGGGAGGCTAAGGCAGAAGGATTGCCTGAGCTCAGCAGGTCGCTGTGAATGTGCCACTGTACTTAACCTGGTAACACAGTGAGATCCTGACTCAAAAAGAAAAAAAAAAAAAAGAAAATTATCGGTGATAGAGCATAAGTGTAGTCAGGGAGGGATCCTGGAAGAAGACTCTGTCTTGGGCAGTAGGGAGAGGAGCTAACACTTAGTTGAGGTTGCTGTGAAGGGATCTGTTTTCACCGTCACTTGTGTTGTGGGACATCTCTCTCATGTGGCCCTGTCATTGTATTTCTGAGAACTGACCAGCTGTAGAGAAGCACAGGAGTGTCTTGTCCTCTCAACACAAACTCTCCTCATTTTAGTTTGCTTCCCTTTGTAGTTATTATTTACCGAACTCTGCCAGGTAATGTGATATGTACCACAAAGTGGGGGCCAAGGAAGTATTCTCCCTCTTGCCCAGCGCTTACTGGGGAAAAGGTGCAGACCACATGAAGAAGACAGACACAGTGCCTTGTCGTGGAGTGCTGGACAGAACAGTCTGACACAATGTGAACCAAGAAAGGCTGTTCTCTACAATGAATTGGAACCTTCAAGAACTGTGCAGGACATGGTTTGGCTAAGACCGGAGTGTCACAGTGGAATTTTGTTCAGACTTTACACTCCATTTAGACCAAGAGACCATCGTCTTTTCAACAAATACCCAGTTTTTGCAAGCTCCATCTGCAAACCACCTAAACCAAAAAAAGCATGGTTCTGTAGTTAAATCTTGCAAACCACAGGCTATTCAAAGCACAGAGAACTGGGGAAGAATGGATGGTGTGAATTCTAAAGGCATTTTTACCTCTCCAGTCTTCTTAATCCCAAAATCTATTGGCCCCAGTTTCTCAGAGGTATGAAATGGGAACAATGATATTAATTTCAGGAGTTCCTTAGATTTTTCAAGAAGATTTTGAGGCTGAGATGTTTCCCTGGTGGCTGACAACTTTTAAAAATAGGAGGGGGTTTTATTCTCTGTATCTCTCAAATCAAAACAGTTCAGGTCAAGAAAATAGCAACAGAAAGATTTGGCTGTTGAAGTATTAAATTTTTCTTCTAATACTTTCTGCCCCTAAGATACAATTGCAGCTCTTTCAACAATTTTATAAATCGTTTTCCTTTGGCAATTAACGCATCCACACCCTTAACCAGTTTTACAGGTCAAGTTTTATTTGGCCCCAAATCCAGCCCTTGAATCTTGGAGAGCAGGTTTGCATGATTGCTAATTTCTGCAAAGATCACATGCTCATCTCATTATCTCTTTCAGACATAATCAGTTTCAGCTTTGTAACTTTATGGACTTGGGAGTGGGGAGGTTGATTTGGGTTTTTTTTTTTTTTCCCTGTCTTTAGTCCAAGAAATGTCAAAGCCTTCTATTCTGGATCAACCAAGATCCCAGATCCTATGATCTTTGAAACCATTTTTTTAAAGAGAATTTTCTTTTTTAACATTGTAATTCATTATGACTTTTATGATCTTCCATTTTGTGCTGACTTGCCAGTTGTTTGAAGAGCAAACCCAAATAATTAAGTCAGGAACCCAGTCCGGAAGAACCACCTCTCAAGAAAGAGAAACTCGCCTGGGCACAGTGGCTCACACCAATAATCTCATTACCTTGGGAGGCTGAGGTGGGAGGATTGCTTGAGCCCAGGAGTTTGAGACTAGCTTAGGCAACATAGTGAGACCTCATCTCTAAAAAGAAAAATTAGCCAGGTTGTGATGGCGCAGCTACTTGGGAAGTTGAGGTGGGAGGGTCACTTGAGCCCAGGAGGACAAGGCTGTGGTGAGCTATGATTGTGCCAATGCACTTCAGCCTGGGCAACCGAATGAGACCTCAACTCAAAAAAAAAAAAAAAAAAAAAAAAAGGACACTCAACAGAATCCTACAGTTACCTTGATTTGGTCCCACGGTCGCTGTGATCTGGTGTCCAGCCAGGAAAGGAAGACAACTAGCCAAGCTGTTGCAGCATTTTCAGATACAACTTTGGCTTCCATGCCATACCATTCTGTCTGGTCTCTAACTCTCTGAAGATTTGTCTTTTCTTGCTATGAGTGTCTTATGCAGGGTGGGGGACGGGAGAGCCAAAGAAGGCTGATCTCTCTAGTCTCTTTAAGGAGCGAGTTTTGAGAATGTGATCAGGAACAGACTAACTGCTTCTTCCCATCTGTTTCAGTTTCTTCTCCTTGTTGGCAAATAAAAGATCACCCCTCAGCTGTTTAACTTTGAGGTTTCTAATCTTTAAAACAGTTGACCTTGCTTCTCTGAATGGGTTTAGAACTCAAGGTCCATGGGGTGTCATTACATGGAGAGGAGAGCAGGACCCTCAAACCCGAAGGTTACTATTCCCTCTTGCCACCTCATGCTTATCCCTAGATTACTGGAGTTTTGCTGAAAGGCACACCAAAGCCAGCCTGATTGCCAAAGCTCTGCAAAGAAAGAGTGTGGAAGTAATAAAATCTGTGAATTGCAGATTATCTTGAGTGCTGTCACCTCCAGGAAGCATAGTCACTGCTGCACAAACCTGTTGATTGATGAGGGCCAGTGGTCACTAGGGGACTCGAAGGTGCAGGTGCTGCTCTCAGTACCGTTCCTCTTTCCCTAGGATTTCCGAGTGCATGGACAGTGAAGCCGAAACGGTCATGCAGCTCCGGAATGAGCTGAGGGACAAGGAGATGAAGCTGACGGACATACGCCTGGAAGCCCTCAGCTCTGCCCACCAGCTCGACCAGCTTCGGGAGGCCATGAACAGGATGCAGGTGAGAGCTGGGAGCGTGGGCTGAGCCCGAGGCTATGTGGGAAGGAGCTGGGGGGTGGTTTGTTCTCCTAGCCTCAGTCTCTCATTCCCTTCCGCACATTGCTCAAAGAGCAGTCGTTTGAAAGAATACGTGTACCCATGCCCCTATCTTTGTGTAAGACTTTTAGTGACTCTTGGTGCCTGTAGCACGTGGTGTGTTCTCCTGCACTTGGCCTTCAAGGCCTTCTCACGGTCCTTTCCACTCTGAATCCACACCACCCTCCTCAGCACCACTTTCCAGACTCGACTCACTGGCCAGTTGGAGCCGCTGACGACTTCCTTTGCATGCCTGGGAATTCCTGTCTCCTACTGTTCTCTCCACTGGAAGTATTCCTCTGCACATCCAGATTAAACCCTTCCCTCACTCTCAGCCTGATGTGCCTTCCTCTGCAAAGCTTCTGCAGGTCTTGCAGCTGGAAGAGCTAATGCCCTCACCTGAATACTCCCGTAGATTTGTTCTTACAGCTACCCCCTTTCCACCTTCTGCCTTGGCATGAAGACACTTGGGTCTTACAAGCTGTTTTTGGCATCCCTTTCTCTGGACATAGCACCAGTGACTTGTACATAGGTTCTTCATAAATAGTCATAGAATGAAAGTCTCCTGTGGGATCTGCTCAATGGGACCTCCCTGGAGAGCTGTATTTCCCAAAGGAGAGTCCCTGAAACCTTTGTTCCATGAGAGGTTCTATGAAAAGAGAGCTCCTTGATCAAATGGCTTTGGGAAATGCTGCACACCATGGGCTCCTCTCAGGTTCACAACACAGAGCAGCTCATTAAAGGTTCTGAGAAGTTCTGCAGTAAAGAAGCCTGTCAAAGCCGGGGTCTCGCCTCTAGACATGTCTTGTGTCTGCAGCAGCGGCAGCAAACACTGCTGAATCTCTGGGTTGGTGTTAACTTACCTTGCCTGGGATGGCCACCTGGTTTCTGCAGGGAACTTTCAGATCCTCCCTCCAGGAAAGGCTTGTTCTCATTCCTCCCACTTAGCCAACTTCTCCCTTACTCTTTGCAGAGTGAAATCGAGAAGCTGAAAGCTGAGAATGACCGGCTGAAGTCAGAGTCTCAAGGCAGCGGCTGCAGTCGGGCCCCCTCCCAGGTGTCCATCTCCGCCTCCCCGAGGCAGTCCATGGGCCTCTCCCAGCACAGCCTGAACCTCACTGAATCGACCAGCCTGGGTGAGTGGCTCATAGGGCTTGGGGGCAGGCCCAGACCTGAACCTGGCACTCTGATCCCCAGGGGAGAGCCCCAAGATAAGCAGATCGACAGATCAAATGGCGAGGCAGCAGGCGTGTGTGCACTCGGGTGTGTGTGTCTGGGTGTGCGTCTGCTACCAACATGAGCCCAGCCGTTAGACCGCTGTCATGCTTTGCTCCAGCACCCGATTTTCCAGGCCCTGAGCTTGGGCCCCCTCGCCCACCATGCTGAGTTCTGTTTGATCCATTTTAAGAGGCTGACCTCAAGCTGAACGCTGCATATGAACCCCGTAGCAGCAGGTCCCAGTCGGGGCAGTGACTTGGTCTGTGACCTTCCTGCCTTTGGGGACAGAGTCCAGGCTGGCACCATCATCAGCAAACAGATCCGGGTTTCCTTTGGAAGCGCACTGAGGTTGACGCTTTTCTTTTTTATCCATGATGCTGCTGTGGCTAATGTTTTGGTTGAGTCTCTCCCTCGCACTTCCATCCGCCAAGGTGCTTCGTCAGCCTGCTGGTTCCTTGGTTGGTCCACCATTGGTTTCTGTGGTTGCATTCTCCATTTTGCCCTCTCCCCTCCCCCCCACCT
>NW_007253504.1:1201354-1221715 GCF_000164805.1 Carlito syrichta
CCCCGACACCTGGTTTGTCCCGCTGCTGTGCCAACAAGCAGCGGGGGTGTCAGGAAGCCAGCTTTGCTGTCCCCATGTGCCTAAGGCTGTTGATGTTTTCCATTCGCAGACATGTTGCTGGATGACACTGGTGAATGCTCGGCTCGGAAGGAAGGAGGCAGGCATGTTAAGATAGTTGTCAGCTTTCAGGAGGAAATGAAGTGGAAGGAGGTTAGTTGTATCCCTTTCCCTGCTCGGCCTGTCCCTTCCCCAGGTAGAACTACCTAGCTTAGCGATGTCATCGTAAAGCCCGCCTCACCTGAGAGCCTGAGGTGACGTACTAACACATCTCGTAACTAACCATCATCCTCAGCAGCATTTGACACAACTAAAGCGAGCAGACAGCGTTTCCGTTTCTCTTGTGTTCAAAAGTATAATCAAGAATATTAAAAATCGTTCACATCGCACTTCCATGTAATTCACTAAATGCTAACATCCATCGGAAAGGGCTTTCTGAATTTTTACCGTGTCCCCAGAGCACTTTAGAGGCAGCTAGGCATACCTGGCACGTAAGATACAGAAACAAGCTGACCAGATTCAGCTGACCCAGAGCACCAGTTTCATCGGTCTGCAGAGGCTACTGACAAAGTAGACACTGAGAGGCGAGGTGGCCCCATCCTGGAGGGGAGCACACAGCTAGCTAACAGCGGAGCTGGTGGGGTATCTTGACTCCTGCTGCCAGAGACTATTTTGGGATAGGGACGGGGATTGACACTGACCGTCAATTAAAGCCCGGTGATGCTCTGAATGAACTCAAATAAATGGGAAAAGGCCTTATGAGTCACCATTTCAAGTTCCCTGGGGTTTTTTGTTTGTTATTTCTTAGCATTTTAGCCAATATGCTGTTGGGGTTTCAGACAGCTAGGGAATCCGCAGTGCCCACCAGAATAAGCGTCTGAAGCCAGAATGTTACCTGCCAGGGGATTCCACCTTGTGACTGACTTGGCTAGCCCAGGATTTGGGGACTTCCAGGGGTTTTAGCATCATCTAGCCGAGCAAGCTATGGTAAATCGCTCCATTTCCAAAATGTAGCTAGCAGAGTGATGGATTGTGAGGGCGACATTCATTCTGACAGCATGCTTATAGTAAATGCAAGTGCTATCTACCTGTGGACGCAATTCTTCCTAGTGCTCATTGAGATGGACAGATAGAGTTTACATGTCATAAACGTTTGAGTCACCTTCAGAAATTGTCTCATTCTGGATTGCCACAGCATCCAGGTAACCCTCACCCTAACTCTCCAGAGTCGGGGGGTTACTATCACCGTTTCACAACTGAGAAACCCAAGACCCAAGCATCACCGACTTGAGGCCCCGGGCGCATGGTGAGCTCAGATCGTCTCACCGCAAGACTGGTGCCCCGCTCCCTGCCAGTTGTGCTTAGCTGCCAGATGCTGCTGCCCTTGCCCCCGCCCCAACTGCTCTCCTAACTCTGCATCGCAACGAGCATGTCAGATATTTAAAACCTAACAGAATGGATTGTTCCATCAGGTTTTGTCTAATCATTCTGATCAGTTAGCCTCCGCTATGCACAGCCCTGTGGGCAGAGAGGCAAAGGTTATTTTTAGGGGTATCCTTCCTGGGATTTCCGAATTGAACCTGTTTTAACTTTTAATTAGAAGAAAAGCAGCACATTTTATTTAAAAAAAAAAAAAAGACGGAAGAAAAGTTAGAAACACATTCTGTCCTGAAGAAGTTTAAGATCTAGCAAGGAGACAAACCTGATGCACAAATTAGACAGAAATACCTAAGGCTAAATATAAGTGTAAAGCATATCATTTTATAAGTTGTACCGAAATCTCTGAAGCAATGTGAGCTCTGAGCCAGGTGGGGTTAATCACCGAAGGCTTCCTGGAAGAGGTGAGTTGGTAAGCAAGGTTTGGAAAGGGGGAGATGGCAGACAGGAATGGGGAGAGTATCCCAGGCAAGGACTGTATGAGGTACATAGCAGAAGGTTCTAGACTCCAAAGAGGCGATCCCCTCTTCCTGACCCATGGATTGGCGTTTCAGTTAAGATTTTAAAGCGGTTGCATTCCACCTAAGCTATGCCTGGTGTCGAAACAAATAGAACTTTTATTTCCCTCTCAAACCACTGGCGGAGTTCTGAGGCAGTCCGAGTGTCCTGCTGAACTCGGTCCAAAGAGACCCACCTGTTTTTCACCTGCGTAATTTCCTTGCCCTTAGGACTCCAGACCGCATGTCTTTCTTATTGGCTGCATTGGCGTTAGTGGCAAGACGAAGTGGGATGTGCTCGATGGGGTGGTTAGACGGCTGTTCAAAGTAAGTGTTTCCGGAAGGCAGCTATGCAGCACACCTGCGCAGGGCCTGGGCCCGGGAGGGAGAGGGAGGGGTGTGTCCCGAGCATGGCTGCTTCTCAGGCCTGTCTCCTCCTCTGCATCCTTCTGTTGCTAGAACTTGTTCCCTGGCCCTCAGGGGAATAGAAGGCCAGTGGTGAGTACAGACAGGTGGTCGGCCAGACTTTCCATCTGCCTTTTGTGGGGGTGGCCAGCTAGTCAGCATCACCTGAGCAATTATTTGATCCTTTCACAGTGAGTGGCTGATGTCCAAACCCTCTTTCCACCTTAGACGTGTGTCCTATTAAATGTAGTTTGGAGTATGTCCTCTGTGGCTGGGGCTTAGACATCAGATTTCTATCCTTCATTTTGGGGGAACTTGATCCGACTTGCCCAGCAGCCTGTGTCAACATTTCAGAGTCTCCAATTTGTGCCACAAGGGACATTAACGTCTGATCCATGGCCAGGATCAAGGATGGTGGCACACTTATTTCTCTGTTCTTTCTAATCACATCAATAGATTGGGCATTTGCCACAAGAGAAAAAACTAAGGATTACCGAGGTGAACCTTGGGACACAGGGTGGCCCGAACAAAGCTTTTGGCACATTTTTCTGATGAAAATAAGTCAGTAGCCAGAAGTGCTTATTAATCAAATCCCCTAAGTAGTAATAATAGCCCACAGTTTTCTGTGCCAGAGACCATGCTAAGCCTCTTATTCTCCCAGTTAAAGGTGAGGAAAGAGGCTTAGTTTGGACCGTGGATCGAGAACTAAACCATGTTGGCCTAGTTGAGCTGGTCTGACTGCAAAACCTGGTTTAACTAGTATACCATAGGCTCTTCCTAACATCTCATTCCAGGTGCTACATACAGAGAAAATTCTGAGTTTTGGCCAAAGATCGTTGCCATCTTGGCAAGCCAGTCTGTAAAAATGTGGCAAGGCAATAGGTAAATGACTTAGGACAGACCAGTTCTCCTATCTAGGCCAAAGCCTTATGTCTACAGATGAACAGTTGGGATATCCTTGGATTAAAATGACAACAGTTTGGGCTGAAAAGAGCTACTGGGATGTGATAGTAAGTGAGGAAATGAGACCATTCAAGTTCTGTTATGGGAATTCCTACCTGTGTCAGCATGTGGCCACCACAGAGCCCACAGACCTCAGTTCCACATTCACTGACCCAAAACCTTGGGCAATCCTCCTAAGAGAGAATATTTTCCAAATTAAAAACATTCTTTTTTTTCTCAAAGAGCTGGAGCTGATTTTTTTCTAGCAGTCCTGCAATTTGTTCCTTTTGTCATTCAGTATAATCTTTGAGCCAAAAGAAGAGGATGGTAGAGAGATTTCCTGCCAGAACTGCGTTTTTGTGAATTTTCCAGCACCTGACGTCTTCAGGACTTCAATGGAACTTAGGAAAAGCGGTTTAGCTTTTCCGTGCTTGGTTCACTCCAGACTAAACGTTCATGATCTTGCTAGGAGTTTGGGGTTTTTTTCCCCTTTCCTAACCAAATAAATTTGTATTTTAGGAGGCCCATAATACTAGGGCATTATCCTTGAGAGGGCCAGCCCTTCCCCCCATTCTGCAGTTCAAGTTCAACTTAGCCATCATCTGAGAAAGAAGAGCAGATGACCATAAATCACCCTGTGAAAGCATGAGTCATAGGCAGGGCTTAGCCATGTCTTTGATAGGGTCTTTATTTTTAATTTTTTCCAGGAATACATCATCCACGTGGACCCAGTAAGCCAGCTAGGGCTGAATTCAGACAGCGTTCTGGGTTACAGCATTGGGGAAATTAAACGCGGCAACACTTCCGAAACCCCCGAGCTGCTTCCCTGCGGCTATCTGGTCGGAGAGAACACGACCATCTCGGTGACTGTCAAAGGTAATGTGACTGGCTGCCGTGGCCAATGCTTTCAGGAATTGCAGTTGTTCTGTGACTTGGCGTAGGCAGTTGCAGCCGCAGTTTTGTTTGTGCATGTGTGTGTGGGCTGCTTTTGTGTTTCCTTTCACCACAGCTACTCTGACCTCAGCAAGTTGGACGGTCTTGGGCTTTTTCAACCAACTTTGGAAACAAATCGTTTTAGTTTATTGCTGCAATTACATAACAAAAGCTCCCATTAGACTTATGACTCTGAGATGATGAAATCTTAATGACCCTGTTGAAATGGGGCTTTACCGATACCAATGAATTACTCTTGCCAGCGAACCTTGGACACGGTCCCATTCTGCAGATGGGGAAACCACGACTTGCTGGAAGTTAAAGGGGAGTTACTCTGAGCATCATGATGAAACCGCTGAGGCAGCTGCCCACACATGATGCTGCCAGGACTTCCGGTTGCCTCATTCCCCAGAGATGTGAAGCCCCAGGCCAGAGTCTTCTTGGAGCTCAAGGCCCAGAAAGTTCTCTGTGGGGGAAACAAAAGTTTCAGGGCCAAATAAATCTGAGGAACGTTATTATTTGGGTTTGGGGGCCAGGAGACAGATGTGCACTGGTACACGAAGGCTTCTGTCCTTTACTGTCCTAACTCCCGCTGTCAAAAAGGCTGTTTAATCCAATCTGTTCCAAATTTATTTGACTGCAAAACCCCACCATTTCCTATATGTTGTGAACCCCCTGATTCACAGACTTATATGGTTACGGGGCTAGGTTCATTCTTTGTGTTGTCCTGTTTCTCACTTCCCTGAAAGACACTGATCTTGACTGCAGGTTTTAGCAGTGTAATCTTGTCGTTGTTTGATGCAAATTCTATTCCCTGGTTGGTAGGGTATCCACAAGCATCCCAACACTTGCCATCAGCAAGAATTAAGTTCTTGCTGCATTACTACTGACTTTTGAAGCTGCAAAAAAGAAAAAATCGGCCGGGCTCGGTGGCTCGGCCTGTAATCTCAGTACTTTGGGAGGCTGAGGTGAGTGGATTGCCTGAGCCTGTGGGTTTGAGACCCACCTGGGCAACTTGCGAGACCTCGTCTCTACTATAAACCAAAAATTAGCTGGGCGTGGTAGTGCGTGCCTGTAATTCTGGCTACTTGGAAGGCTGAAGTGGAAGGATCGCTAGAGCCCAGCAGGTCGAGGCTGTGGTGGCCAGGAGCATGCCACTGCATTCCAGTCTGGGCGACAGAGTGAGACTCCAACTCAAAAAAAAAGAAAAAAAAAATCTCTTACAGGTGGCAAGTGGTCCATACTACTCCAGCCCCACAAAATCTTTTCCTGCTGGCAAGTGCAGTTTCACAATTGTGCCCTTGGATGACAAGGAGCAGAAACCAACTCAGAAGTATCTGTAGCAAAAAAGGAAACTTATGAGCTCATACGCCATGGGCAAGCCAGGCGTATGCTTTAGGCACAGCTGGATCCAGGTGCTCAGACAGTGCCCTCAGGACCAGGCCTGCCTCAGCTTTGCCCATCACGGCTGCGCTTATTTATTGATCGCTCTGCACATGTTGATGAAGTGACCCCTGGTAGTCCTGATTCATTTTTCCAGCTTAGGAAACTGAAGGAAAGAGACCTTTCTGAAAAAGTGTGACAGAAGATTCCTAGGGGTGACTCTGGCCCACTCTGAGTCAAACGCCCATCACGGAATCAGTCATGTGATCAGCGAGAGGATTTGGTCAAGCCTGGGCACAAGCCTGCCCCTTTGGGTGGGTGGAGGGGCTGGATGGGTTCCACTTGAAACACAGGGAAGGAGCTCTCCAGGACAAAGAAGAGTTCTTTTTTTATTTTGAGTCAGAGATTCACTCTGTCACCCAGGCTGGAATGTAGTGGCATGCTCACAACCACTACATCCTCGACTTGCTGGGTTCAGGTGATCCTTCCACCTCAGCCTCCCAAGTGACTGAGAGACTACAGGCATGTGTTACCAAGCCTGACTAAGTTTTTTTTTTTTTTCTGGGGGGGGGGATTTATTGTAGAGACAAAGTCTCGCCAAGTTGCCTAGGTTGGTCTCGAACCCCTGGACTCAGGTAGTTCTCTTGCCTCGACCTCCCAAAGTGCTGGGATTACAGGCTTGAGCTCCTGCATCTGGCCCCAGAAGAGTTTTTAAAGGGCATACAGGAAGGGGTGCCAGGCACACCAGTATAACTGTCCATGACGGGAAGCCTTTAAAGAGAGCCTTTTACGTCCTGGGCTCGAGTTGCACTCTACTCATGCTGCCAAGCATGTGTTGATCACGTGGTCATTTTACAGGCAGACACTACAAAGCTCTGAAAGATGAAAGGAAGACCTGAGATCAGACCAAACCTCTGTAGAAACAGTGACATGATATCTTTCTCTCCCTCCACAGAGTCTGATCCATCACTGCTCTCAGCACATATCTTTTAGCATCCCAAGGGATCAGCTTGGGTTTATTTTTCAGCAATGCCTGACTCTTCTCTTTTCCTATAGTGCTAAAAACTTATCCCTTCAAGGCACTAAAAACCACCCGAGGATTTGAGCTTAAAGATTTTCCTGCATTGGAATGATTCACTTAGAGGTGCCAGGGAAAGGGGATGTGACTTTGCATGTTCTGGAGTGAATTCTATCAGCAGAATAATCACTCCCTGGGAGGTTTAACAGCCAAAGACTGAAACAGCAGCATATATGCAGAGAAGAGTTTTAGTGGGTTTTTTCCCTATGTTTATCATTATTATTGTTGTTATTTAGACTACCATGTTCCATACTTTGCGTTGAAGTTTGAGCCAGTGTAGGCTACATTGAGCTCAGTAGCGGGAAAATCTTTAGCCTGTCCAACAGATAAGGCATTTGGGGACTGTCATCACCGTCATTCTGGAGCAGTCACTGCATTTAGGGGCTATGCTTGGTTAGGAAAAGATGAGAAACAAGCATATAACTGCACGGAGATGGGGGATCTTTTGGCATGAATGATTATGTGGAAGAAATGCTCTAATAACACAATGAGTATCCTTTGGTTCACTTCTTACACACTGTGTTCTTGGGAGTTTTTAAGCAGAATTACCTTAGGTTCTAGACAGCTAACCATGGATGGATCTTCTCTCGGAGACGGTGTCAAGACAAGAGCTATTGTAAAGCCAGCAGTCCTGATTCATGAAGGTGTCCTAAGGAGGAAAGGAGGAGGAAAAGTTTCTGCTTGGCGTTGTTGAGGCTCCGAGCTCCCAGTTTGCAGCATTTCGAGTTGGGTCTGCCAGGATCCACATTCTAGAATCAAATGACCCCATCCCACTCTTTTCTTCATTTAAAGATAAAGCACTGGGACCCTGGAGGCTCACCTCTGTGCACAGGGCAGGGGCACCTGACATGCGGGAGAGGGCAGAGAGAAGGGGAAACCCTGGGGTTGTGACAGACACGGGCAGCCAAGACTCCGGTTTGGCCCTGGCAGACACCACAGGTATGGTAAATCCAGACAAGCAAGCAGAGCCCAGAGCCTTAGGGATTCTGCAGGGGACAGGTGAGGACTGACAGCCCAAAATTATAATGGTGCATCCGAATCTGGGAAAGTCGGCCCAGACAGGAGCCAGGTGACTTCCTGGAGCAGCAGCTTGCTCCCAGCCTTGGCACACCTGGGTGGGCTGAGGTCTCTGGTGAGTGGGCTGCTGAGGAAAGGTATATAACCTCAGGCCATGGCGGTCCTAGTCAGGCTGAGGAAAGGTATATAACCTCAGGCCATGGCGGTCCTAGTCAGGCAGGCACCCAGAGAGCTACCTTTTCTATAGGGCTTCTAACCCTTCCCGTCTCTCTGAAATGCAGGGCTCGCGGAAAACAGCCTGGACTCGCTGGTGTTCGAGTCTTTGATCCCCAAGCCCATCCTGCAGCGCTACGTGTCCCTGCTGATAGAACACCGGCGGATCATTCTCTCCGGCCCCAGTGGCACTGGGAAAACCTACCTGGCCAACCGACTGTCAGAGTACCTGGTGCTTCGAGAGGGACGGGAGTTGACAGATGGGGTTATTGCCACCTTCAATGTAGACCATAAGTCCAGCAAGGTGAGGAGGTCGTTCTGAGCCTGCTGCACTTCTGGCCCTTTCAGAGCTGATGATACCACCACCATCCTGATGAGAAGGCAGCATTTCCTATTGGCTCTTGTTCAGTGGCTCTAGAAAGCTGAGCAAGGATGTCAGGATGGTGTTGGTAGAAAGGAAACCTCACTCACACTCTCCCAGCAAGGAGTTCCATCTGTGGCTAACCCTCTCAAGTTTATTTATGATACTTAGTGCCAGTGGTTCTTTAAAATCATCCCAGATATATCCATTTCAGTTTACCAGGAAGTTATTATGTGTCCACTAGGTGGTATTGTTTTTCCAAAATAAAATCTTTTGTGGAACAACTATAACACCAATAACAAAAGTAATGGTAATAACAACAGTGACAGGAGCTCACATGTATGGACTGCTTGCCCAGGAAAAGCAAACTGGCTTTGTCAACAGCAGTACCTTCAAGGGAGTAGTTGTCACTATGCCCATTTTGCCGAGGAGGAAGCAGAGACTTGGGGTAGATTGGTCCTGTGCCTAACACCCCTCCTATGGTACTAAGTAGCAGAACTGAAGTTCAAGTTGAAGCCTTGAACTCTCAAGCCCTGTGGTCAGCACATGGATCGGAGATCCTGTGTCACAGTGAGCAGTGGAAACCTGTTTGGGTTGGAGTCTGACTTGATCCCAGCTGAAGGCTGGAAGGTGTTTTCTTAGACCCGTTCATGCAGTGAGAGTTGATAGGTAATTCACTCCTGCTGACCCTGTGCAAGGGGGCCAGAGAATCAAAGGGGGATTGGAAATGGCCCCTTCCCATGAGAGTTACCAGGTGTGCCCGAAGGTGCCGACTCCTGGCTCTCACTCCTTGATAATCTGGTTCGGTGGGTTGTGTAGGGCTGGGACTCTGTACCACCCTCCAGTCCCCTCAGTTATTTTGCTATAAGAACAGGACAAGAGAAAGATGCTCAGAGCCCCTCTGTTGAGAGCCTTCGAGTTAGAGAGGGCACCCTCTCCTGGGCCCAGTGAGTAAAGACTTCCCAGGCACGGAGCTGTGGGTGGAGTGCAGGCTAGATTCTGGCCCCTGTTCCCTCTCCCCTTGGCAGGGCACCCTCACACAGGACACAGCCCACCACTGTATACCACAGACCCACATAGGGGAGGGAGGACGCAGCCTGCCAGCTGTATACCGCAGGCCCGCGTAGGGATAGGAGGATACAGCCTGTTAGCTGTATACTGCCAGTCTGCATAGGGAAGGGAGGACACAGCCTTCCAACTGTATACCATAGGCTATGTAGGGGAGGGAGGACTCTGAGGCCCAAGGAGCCAGGAGCTCTGTCCCTTTCAGGCGCCTGGGACCAGAGACCTGGGTGAAGAGGTACTAAAAGAACTAGTAACATTAAAACTTGGGCTTTTTCTCTTTGCAACAAGCTGTTTTCTGACTTTAAAAGGAGGCCCAGTGTGGGCATGTGCTTGCAGGAGTTGGAGGAAATGTCACCCTCAAGCCAGCAGGCTAGTACCCGGGACAGCCTGTAGACACACACCAGGGTGGACCCCCAAGTCTGATTCATCCCCACCGCTGACCCCCGTGCGCTCAGGCCAGTCACTAAATGTTGGCGAACCTCAGCTTCTCCATCTGTAAAATGGGAGTACTCACAGGACCCACCTCTTAGAGTTATTGAGGAGCTACAAAAGTTCCTGTGGGCCAGGCTCTTGGAGCCCTGCCTGGATCTAAATGCCGCCAGCTTGTCGCTGTGATGGCAATAGCATCAGGTGGCCATTCCGGGCTCTCTGGCAGATCCTCGCCCTCCGTTGCAACCTGGTTCCCTATTGTGCCCTTTTGTTCCTCTTCTTTTTTTTTTGATGTGTATCCCTTGCCCCAGGCACTGATGACCACTCACCGGTCCTGGGTGAGGCCCAGGCCTCACCTGTTCTTCAAGGTTAAGTTCAAAGCCTGCCCTTTCACAAGACTTTCCTGTGTTTCCCTAGTGCACATAGACCTGTCTCTCTCTTAAGGTGTATTTGGCTCTTCTGCTGGTTTGACTTATCGAGGGCTTCTGTGTTTGTAGCTCTCAGGCAGCTACTGAGATGGTACCAAGATTTGTAAGACACCCGCCTTCAGTGGCCTCCTGGGAGGCCGGCATAGTAAGAAATGGCAAGAAAGGTGACATTTCTGGAGGAATAAAAAGCATGCCTGTGTGGCTGTGGTGCTGTGCTCTTGTCCTGGCCTCGCGGGGGTTCAGTTACCTAGCAGATGCCAGAAGGCGGGACTAGAGCCTCACTCATGCTTTGACCACCCCATGTCCCCATGCCCCAGGCCAGTGCCCCGTAAGAGACGGGCCCTCAGAACATGTTCACAGCATGGTGTCGTGAAGGTCTTGAAGGCCTCTCTGCCCGTGCTGGCCTGGGTGGAGCAAAGGCTTGAGCAAGTGTGTCCTCCCTGGGGCGGCTTCACCAATGGGTCCCCCTTCCTGGCTGTCCTAGGAGTTGCGCCAGTACCTGTCCAACCTCGCCGATCAGTGCAATAGCGAGAACAACGCCGTAGACATGCCCCTGGTCATTATCCTGGACAACCTGCACCACGTGAGCTCTCTGGGCGAGATCTTCAACGGACTGCTGAACTGCAAGTACCATAAATGGTAAAGGCCTGTGGGACCTCACAGCTCCGGGAGGGTGCCGCGCCCTGGGAAGCCATGTGCGTGCATCGGCAGGGAGGGATGGGCGACTGGACACCTGCCCCCCGCACACACATTCTCTGGCCTGTCTTGGCCTCACGACTATCTCTTCTTCATTTCTCCACAGCCCGTACATAATCGGCACCATGAACCAGGCTACCTCTTCCACACCCAACCTGCAGCTTCATCACAACTTCAGGTACGTTCACCTTCCCTCGTCAGTTAGATGACGGATCACGCAGAAGGAAAGCAAGAGAGGGTGCGTAGCAAGACCTCAGTCACGTGTCTGTCATATGCTGGCTATCGTGTCAAGCCTTTTCCCAGCTTAATGCCTTTCTCCGTTCAGCCTCAAGTAGTTACATTTATCACTCTCAGTTTATAAATGGGGAAACTGAGGCTTAGGGACTTAAGTGACTTGTGAGGTGTCACACGGCTGGTCAGTCCAGACCAGCCCTGCCCACCCAAAGCACTGGATTTTATTCTGCAGGCGATGGTGAGCCACTGATGGACTTTAAGGCCGAGAGTTCAGGGTCAGATGTACATTGTAGAATGCCCACTCTGGCTATCCTGGTGCAGAGGGCGCCCACAGAGCCCGAGCTGCAGGTGGGCGTGCACATCCCCCATCACTGCTCATGACACTTAAAACCAGGTCTCTGTGACTCTGATTCCTGCTGTAGCGGGGTCATGGAGGCAGCTCTGGGCAGGGGCTGCAAGCTCCCTTGCTGCCGCTGCAAGGTACCTGTGAATATGAGCCATGACAGCTCTCACTTTATAAGTTTTACAAGTAACTGGGTCGAGGGACCTTCAAATTCCAGCAGATATAAATCCCTGCTCGCTGGTCCCCACTCTCACCCCCACTGCCTCAACACCTCGTTGGTGTGAGGACTGCTTACCTCTTGCAAGCTAAGTGGTGTGGCTGATGACTTTGACATTGCTAAACACCCTTTGCCCTGCCCTGAGTCCAGCTGACTCTGCCTCTCCTTCCTGGGCCCGGGGCTGGGACCCCGCCTCGTTTTCACTGACCACAGTGCAGCACCTCTGATGGACCTATCCAAGGTGGATCTGAATGTGATTGTCAGAGAAACCTCGACACTTCGGGCCCACTGAGAACACAGCTCACCTCCGTACTTAGGCTGTCCCGGCACCACCATGCATTCTCCTGAAATCCCTGAGTCCGGCCTCCTCCTCTTCCCCACCCCCGTCACTGCCCCATCATCACCCAGTTCACCATTGCCATGGTTTCCTGGCCAGCATGCCCGCCTGCAGCTCGGCCCATGCAGGCGTCCTCTGCACCAGGGCAGCCAGATTGGGCATTCTAGAGTGTTCATCCGACCCTGAACTCTTGGGCTTAAAGTCCATCAGTGGCTCCCCATCGCCTGCAGAATGAAATCCAGGACCTTGGGTGGGCAGGGCAGGTATGGGCCCTGCTTACATCAAACTCCAGCTGTCTCCCTATGTCCTTTCCCCGAGTGTCCCCGCCGTTTCCCAGACTTTTGCAAAGGCTGCAGCATCACCCGCCCCCACCCTGCACCCACTCCTTTCCTTCTGTTGCTGCCTCTCATCCATCCAGTCTCAGCCTAGACTCTCCCTCCTCCGAGGAGCCTTCCATGATTTCCTTAGGCTTCATCGTGTCTTATTTCAATTTGTTTGTCTGTCTCCTGCACCAGCTGTGAGCTTCTGGGGAACAGAACTGCATCTTAGCCATTGTTGTAGCTCCATAGTCCAGCACAGAACCTGATACCAGGCACACAGGTGGTTTGTCTCAATGGTTAGAGCTCAGACCCTGTAGCCAGACTGTCTTGGTTCTAACCTTAGCTCTTCTATTAAACTAGCTGTTTGATCCTGTACTAGTTACATTGCCTGTCTGTGCCTCAGCGTTTCTGTGTGTAAAATGGGGATGATGATGTCAATCTTGTGGGGTTGCCATGAGGAACTGTGAGTTAATACATATGGACACTGGGCGCAGTAGCTCACACCTGTAATCCTAGCATTTTGGGAGGCCAAAGCGGGAAGATTGCTTGAGCTCAGGAATTGAAGACCAGCCTGGACAACATATCAGCCTTTATCTCTACAGAAAATTTTTAAAAAATTAGCCGGGCATGGTGGCATGCACCTATAGTCCCAGCTACTCTGGAGGCTGAGGAAGAAGGATTGCCCGAACCCAGGAGGTTGAGGCTGCAGTGAACTGTTATTGTACCACTGCACTCTAGCCTGGGGAGCAAAGTGAGACCCCAGCTTAAAAATATATATACAGAGGGTGCCAAAAAAAGTATATACATTTTAAGAAAGAAAAAAAACCTGTATTAAAATTGTCATACTCAATATCAATATATACCAATAACAAAAGAGGACTATAAGCCACGTTTGACTTCTGCAATTACAAGAGGTGCTCAAAGAGGTCACCATCAGCATCCAGACACTTCCGATTATGGCACACTTAAAGTAACACATAGATAACATTGCTTAAAATGTGTATACATTCTGGGGGCACCCCGCTGTGTACCCTATATGGATGATGTTTAGAGCTGTGTGTGGTACGTAGCAAGTCTTATTTCCCTGTTAGTATCTATGCCTACTCTTTCTGTTACGCTTTGGTCCTTGAGGTCAGCCATCGTTTTTTTCACCATCATCTTGAAAAGCGTCTCCGGCTTCCCCCAGGTGGGTGCTTTGTGCCAACCACACGGAGCCTGTGAAGGGGTTCCTCGGCCGGTTCCTGAGGAGGAAGCTCATGGAAACGGAGATAAGCGGGAGAGTGAGGAACATGGAGCTGGTGAAAATCATCGACTGGATTCCAAAGGTCTGGCACCATCTCAACCGCTTCCTGGAGGCGCACAGCTCCTCGGACGTCACCATCGGTAGGAGGGAGGCCGCAGGAGAGGGCGGGTGGGTGGAGTGGCACTCCTGGAACATTGGCAGCCCCAGACAGTGGTCCTCTGGGCCCTGGCCAGGACAGCACGTTGCAGACACAGTCACTTGGGCACTGGACTGTCCATGGAGACAGAGAAGGGGACAGAGGGAGAGTCGCAGACCAGGCAGGCCCCTGACTGCTACTGTCTGCAGAAGAGAGATGTATCCAGTTGTGTCCAGCCCGGGCTGATGCACAGTGCCAGCTCACCAAAGAGCCCCGCCACAAGGTCCGCCCAACTGAAGCTACCTTTTGGGATTGGCTTTGCTTTAAAAATAAAGTGTGGACCGGACACGGTGGCTCAGCCTGTAATCCCAGAACTTTGGGAAGCTGAGGCGAGAGGATTGCCTGAGCCCAGGGGTTTGAGACCAGTTTGGACAATTTGGTGAGACCTCGTCTGTACAATAAATCACAAAATTTAGCCAGGCATAGTGGTGTGCATCTGTAGTTCCTGTTACTTAGAAGGCTGAGGCAGAAGGATCACCTAAGCCCAGCAGGTAGGTTGAGGCTGTGGTGGCCATGAGTGTGCCACTGCACTCCAGCTTGGTCAACAGAGTGAGACTCCAACTCAAAAAAATAAAAAAATAAAAGATAAAAATAAAGTGTGGCCAGGTATGGTGGCTCACGCTTGTAATCCCAGCACTTTGGGAGGCCAAGGTGGGAGGATTGCTTGAGCCCAGGAGTACAAGACCAGTCTGGGCAACATAGTGAGATCTCATTTTCACAAAAAAAAAAAATTTGCAAAACTTAGCCAGGCATGGTGTTGTGCACCTATAGTCCCAGCTACTTGGGAGACTGAGGTGGAGGATCGCTTGAGCCCAGGACATTGAGACTATGGTAAGCCAGGATGGTGCCACTGCACTCCAGTCTGGGTGACAGAGTGAGACCCTATCTCCAAATAAAATAAAATTTAAAGAGCATTTCTGAAGGTTAGGGATCTGGAGCAGAAAAAAAGTGATCGCCACCCCACCATCCTCACACAATAACCATAACTCGAGCTGATTCCTCTGTCCTTGTCCATATATGTATGCTCTATGTGACTGTAATCATGGCACACACAGTATGTTCCTTTTCACTTAACACTGTCTTGTGAGCATTCTGTGTTGCTGCTCAGTTTCTAAAATTTTTATTTTTTTTGAGCTGGAGTCTGACTCTGTCGCCCAGACTGGAGTGCATTGGCCGCTCCCGGCCACTGTAGCCTTGACCTGCTGGGCTCCAGCGATCCTTCCGCCTCAGCCTTCCGAATAGCTGATATTACAGGCACGCGCTACCATGTCCGGCTGATTTTTTAATTTTATTGTAGAGATGAGGTCTCGCCAAGTTGTCCAGGTGGGTCTTGAACCCGTGGGCTCAGGCAATCCACTCACCTCAGCCTCCCGAAGCGCGGGATTACAGACTGAGCCACCGAGTCTGGCTTCTAAAATTTTTAAAGACTACAAAATAATCAATACGGGTGTACCCTCATGCCCTCATGAGCTTAGCCATTTCTCTTGGACATGTAGCAGTGTGCTTCCATTGTCAAAAACAGAGTGTTCCTTCTCTCTTTCCTCTTTCTCTTCTTTCTGTCTCTCGCTCCCTTTCCTTCTTCTTCCTCCTTCCCTTTCTCTCTCTTCCTTCCCTTCTCTATCTCTCTTCTTCTCTCTCTTTTTTCTTCCTTTCTCTCCCCTCCCCATCCTTTCTCTTCCCTTTCCTGCTTTCTCTCTCCATCTCTCTCTTTTTCTCTCTTTCTTCTCCCCCCTTTCCCTCTCTCTCCTCTCTCTAAAGTTAAAAGTAAACGGTTATCAATACCACAGTGGGCACCTTCTCCATAGTGCCTTTCCTCTCTCTCTCTGATGATTTCTCCAAGGAGAGAGCCTCTGGCAGAATCAGAGGTCACATTGTCCTGCTCTGTGCCATCCAGGCCTGGGGTGTCTGCATTCAAGCCTGCATAGCTCAGGCTATGAAGGCACTCCTTAAGGGGTGCCCGTCCCAGGACTCCTCCTGACACCCACCCCCACCACATGCAGCTCTAATGTGTCTCTCCGTGGTCTGCAGGGCCCCGGCTCTTCCTGTCCTGCCCCATCGACGTGGACGGCTCAAGGGTGTGGTTCACTGACTTGTGGAACTATTCCATCACCCCCTACCTCCTGGAAGCCGTCAGGGAGGGACTCCAGGTAAGCAGCACACACCTACTGGCTCCCGCCACATCAAGCGGGCCTGTTCTGGGACAGATGAGTTGTCTCGATCCCCTCTGGGAGTCTGACTGACATGAGGTGGCAGCTCCCCACTTGTGAAGTCATTGGTCCAGCAGAGAGTAGGGACACTTGACCCTGCCACTTAGGAGCTGTGTAACCCCAGGCAAGTCATGTAACCTCTCTGTGCCTCAGTGTCCACATTGATATTCTGCCGCAAGGAATTGTGACGAGGATGAAATGAAATCATGTCCGTGAAGTGCTCAAGAAGTGGGGCTGTGCGTGTGGGCAGCACTTCACAGTTTGCAGAGCATTCTCTCGTCTACTATTTGATTTAAGCCCTGGGTTTTTGGTTTTGGTTTTTGGTTTTTTGGTCGCCATTTTTCAAGAGAGAAAAATTAGGCTCAAGGGGAATAAGAGATGTGCCCGAGGTTATGACAGTGAGACCTGAAGGAGCTTGAGATTTGAATCCATGCTGGGGTCAGATGCCAGACTCTCAGCCCTCAGGTCTATGGCACTCACTCCCTGACCTCAGGACCCCTCATGGGTGACTTCGGGGCCCTCCTGCCCCGCAGCAGTTGGAAAGCACAGTGCTCCAATTCTTACTCAGTCCAGGGTTGAACTAACAGCTTCCCACTGATGTGGAGCTTGGGACAGTTATATTGTCAAGTCTGGAGGCAGCCTGAGGAACTCCATAGTTCCCAGCAGTCACCACACCACTGAATTATCCAGGAACTAGTTTTGCAGCTGGGTTTCCAAGGGCTTCTTCATTTCCTTGGTTCTGGGCAATGGGAGACACACAAGGCTGCCATAGGCCTGTGAGGGTGCAGGAGTGGTGTGTAGCCATGTGCATATGTGTGACAGCCCAAGTTCATGGCTGCATTCGTTGTTGGCCATCTCTCTACATTTGGCTGAGCCTGAGGAGCTGCTTTGTATTGAGGATGCCTAGCAGCAGTGATGCTCTTCAGAGGCATTTAGGTCAGGAAGAATGTGAAAAGGAAGCTATTGTGCCTCTTGTGACTGGCGTGTCATTGAACTGGCGCATGCACGCCAGGCATTCAAGCCAGCGTGTTGAAATACAGGTGTCTTGTGAAGGCGAGAGAGAAGTAAGAACTTAGGCAGTCTTTGGCCAGCCCGAGTCATTAGTTAGCCATCTTCTAGCGAATGTTGCTTTCATAAAGGAAGGTATGAACAATTTGAGGCCTTTGCAGTGGAATCTCTCTAGGTAGATAAAGTCGCTGACTGTGTAAATGGACCATAATGTAGTGTCTAATCACATGGGTTCGAGGTACTAACAGCCAGTCAGTCATTCTTATTCTGTGAGCCAGTGAAACCTCTTCCACTCGCTGAATCCTTGTACTCTGTCTCATTCCAGAAGCCTCTCTCCTCTGTTCTCAGTTGGTAGCATCAGGGAGCACGGTAACCCCAAACTGCTGAGAAGGGAATTGCAGGCATAAGGGGTGCACCATCTACCCTGATTTCACCTCACCTCTCACTTGCTCTTTGCTCCGACTGTGTCTTCCAGTGGGGTAGGGGGAGTGGTCTGAGGCACTTGAAGGAAGTCATGGGCTCTGCTGGATAAAGGCCTCCCCTGCCCAAGCAGGCACAGGAAGGGAGGCTGGGAGGGGAGGCCACCTGTGCTCCAGCCTTGGGCTGCACATCAGAGGCCCCTCGTGGGTCACCAGTCGTTGGCAGTGCCAAGGCCCTGCTCCTTTGGATCCACACCTGGACAAAGGTTTTCTGGGCGTGGCTGAAGGTAGGTTCAACTGGACACAAAAGGGTATCCCTTTCCATCCAGGAGAGTTGCTGGTGGAGCTGACCATAGAGGAACATTGGATCTCTCTCCCACCAACAACAAGTGAGGCCACAGGTTGAGAGGACGTGGGGGTGGCTGTGAGACTGTCCATCCGGGGCAGGGAACAGAGACAGGCTGTGATCTCGCGAGCTTCCCTAGTTCAGTGTGAGGCAGCAAAGGATAGGAAAAGCAAGCCCTCCGGCCGGGCTCAGTAACTCAGCCTGTAATCCTAGCACTTTGAGAGGCCGAGGTGAGTGGATTGCCTGAGCCCGTGGGTTCGAGACCTGCCTGGGCAACTTGACGAGACCTCATCTCTACAATAAATCAAAAATTAGCCGGGCTTGGTAGTGCGCACCTATAGTTCCAGCTACGTGGAAGGCTGAGGCAGAAGGATCGCCGGAACCCAGCAGGTCGAGGCTGCGGTGGCCGGGAGCAGCCACTGCACTCCAGTCTGAGTGACAGAGTGAGACGCCAACTCAAAAAAAAAAAAAAGGAAGGGCAAGCCCTTGCTTCAAACCTGCGGCCTTGGCAGCTCAATGAGCTGGGAGACCCCATAGGATTTTCTGGTTCCTGAGGAGGCCTGCCATGCTCTGCACGCCTCTGACTCTGAAGGAATGTTTGCTGACATTTGTTGGGGGCCTGCTACTTGCCAGGCACCAGGTTAGTGTCCCGACACTCATGATCTTATGAAGCTCTGGCAGCCCAGTGAGTCTCTGACCGACGAGGAAACCAAGACTCTTGGATGTTTTTGCACCTCACCAAGTTCACCAGGCAGGTATGATAGGGCCAGCATGGGTGCCCAGGGCTCCTCAGCTGTTTCCATTCGGGCTGTCCCGAGGCCCCCATAACTCCACCAGAAAGTCTGGTGGCTCAGGGAACCAAGTATTGTACTGTAAATAGTAGAGGTCTACATGTATCTTTATTTAACAAAAGGTTACCTCTGTTAAAAAAAAAAGCCCTACTCTCCTTCATGTGACTTTGGGTCCATGCATACTATGTGCTGGGCCCTGGACAGTGTCACTCCTCACAGTGGCCATGAAGTGAGCACAGTTCAGAGCAAGTAATCCCTTGGCTGAGGTCATAAGCTGAGAAGAGTCAGAGTCTCTAGAGTGGGTTGACAGAGCTGCCACATGCTGGGAGCCCTGGTGATAGGGACTTGGCAGAGCTTAAAGTGACCTGCTGGAGTCGAAGGTGAGGATGGTTTCAGAACTCTCGGAGTGCAACACATCCTTGGAGGGATCCACTCCCTCCGCATACCCATGCCTCGAGGAAATGTGGCATCACTCCCCCTAGTGGGCATGACATCAGATGGCTTTGCAAGTTCGGGCACCGTTGTCTTGGGATTGATGTGTGTGTATGTGTAATTGCTTGGAGATGCTTCCTGAGTGTGTCCCTTGGTGCATCCTTGTGTGATACTCATATGCTCCCGGGAGCCCCGTGCATCCCATGGAACCAGAAGGCTCACAGTGGCCCAGGTTTGAGTTTCCAGTGTCTTTGCTTCCTATCATCCTGTCCCCATTCTTCCTGACCCAGAGGGAATGGCAAGTTCCTTCCCTGTGTGTCTGTCTGTCCAGCTGCCTCTGCCACTGCCCTCAGGGCCCTGCAGTGGAGCTGAGCAGCTGTCTGATGTGTTCTTTGCAGGCTATGGCACTTATCAGACATTCATCACCCGGACTTGAACATGCCCAGCGGCAAGTGGGAGGCTTATGAAAATACAGAGGGTGCCAAAAGAAAAAAAAAGTGTACACATTTTAAGAAAGGAAAAAAAGCCGGGCTCGGTGGTTCAGGCTATCATCCCGCACTTTAGGAGGCTGAGTTGAGTAGATTGCCTGAGCCCACGGGTTCAAGACCCACCTGGGCAACTTGGTGAGACCTCATCTCTACAATAAATCAAAAAATTAGCCGGGCATGGTAGCACGCACCTGTAGTTCCAGCTACTTGGAAGGCTGAGGCGGAAGGATCGCCAGAGCCCAGCAGGTTGAGGCTGTGGTGGCCACCAGTGGCCACTACACTCCAGGCTGAGTGGCAGAGTGAGACTCCAACTCAAAAAAAAAAGAAAGGAAAAAACTGTATTAAGAGTGTAATACTCAATAAGATGAATATAAGTCACGTTTCACTTCTGCAATAATAAAAGGTGCTTGAACTGTTTACCACCAGTATCCAGGCACTTCTGATTATGGTGGACATCTCTTAAAATGTGTATACATTTTTTTGGCACCCCTGGTATTTTTCTGTTCTTGTGGATGTTATTAGCATGTGTCTAATGTGCGTTTGTCTTACGACTCAATCCCCAGGCCTGTTCCCCTTTGGAGTTGTCATTGGAAACACCTGCCAAGTGTCTAACATCTACAAAGAGACTCAGAAGCCCTCCATGCCCAGGGTAGGCCTGGTGCCTGCAGGGAACAGGGACATCAGGGGGCATGCGTGGGGTCATTCATCAGATTACCCAGTCTGCTCTGAGATCCTGGATGGGTCTCCCATCTCTGGACCTCGGGTTCCCTATCTGTAAATTTATTTATTTATTTATTTATTTTTTTTTCATTAATCAGTATTTTTTATTATGGTTTTGT
>NW_007253505.1:0-528 GCF_000164805.1 Carlito syrichta
TCTCTGAAAGGTCTGATTTTTCTGAGTACAACGTTGTAAATTCCAAAGGAAATGTGTAATCACTCAACATGACCCCCTCCCTTACCCTGACAAAGGTATTAGACCCCTATTATCCCATTCTGGGGGACTCGACCTGGAAGCATTAGTCCGTTAAGCCCGCCACTGTAATAAAGTTGCCTCTTCCTATAATAGTCTCGGTGTCACAGCCTCTCTGTCTTCTGGCTACAACACCAATGAGAGTGACATTTTCAGGGAGCCACATCCTGTGACCCCTGCACGATCTGAAGCTGTGGTGGCATCTGGATGGGGATTTCTCCCAAAGTGAATGCACTGGGCTCTGGCTGGAGAGAGCAGAGGATAGTATCAATTAGGCAGTGTCTGATACATCAGTCCCCAACTCTCCCAGCAGTTAGGTATCTGGTGGACCTTGGGCTGAGGGGATGGTGTTCTGCATTGATGGGGGATGGTGAGTCAGCACAGAGTGAGCCAAACCAGGTGCATCTGAGAGTCACACCGTCCCCACTGCCC